>NW_027305727.1:0-74275 GCF_039555335.1 Amphiura filiformis | reverse complement strand
TTCAGGGGCCAAAACAAATCTTTCACATCCTTTCATGACGTTTTTACCCTGGAACATGTATTAAACATTATAAAACCCTAAGAAACTACACGTAACTTTAGTGTATACATGTTGAGGGGCCAAGTGGACTTACGGTCTTCTTGCGCTCAGGTCTTCATTTGGACCTATGACTCAAGAATTAACAGAAACATCGAAATTGAATTTGAATGCAAAACCTCGCACAAACCCGTAAAACACACGTGGTAGGCTTACCATAAAAACAGAAACAGGAAGTGACGTCACTTTCAGTTCCCACCATCCTAAATTCCCTGTTATATATCAGTTTGGACAACTGAAGTATGTCCAGGGTCAATGGACAGCGGAAACATTACAAAATGTATAATTTCCAGCGTTTGAGAGATTAGTGTTTCTCATTATTGCTGCGACTGTTACGAGTACATGTATTTAACTTAATATTATCAAGTTTGTATACGAGAACTCAAAGCCGATGTATACGGGTTTATTTACTTCAGAATAATAATTACCTACAACATCCAGTGATACTTCTTTTGAGATTCCGTCAGGCAATGCGATATTTGATGCAGTACAGCGTAAGGTGGAATCCTGGTGCTCAGAAAAATCAATTGTCATTGCAAATACACCAAATGTGTCATAAGTGTTATGAGATGGTGGATAACCAGTATTCCAGACTTCTGCCGACTCACTGATGATATTGTCATTCATAGGTACGTCGTTTAGATACCAATCAATTTGTGCAGCAGGGTTGGCTTCCCAGGCTTCACAGGTAAAATAGGTAATTTCATCATCTATAACTTGTACTCTTAAAGAGAATTAAAATGAAGTCGAATATGAATTGAAGTTATGTTTACAATACGTATATGCATGCATTACATTTGTTTAGTAATGGAAGCTGTTGCAATACACATTATATGAGAAGAAATTCAATTGTTACATTATTATACATGAGTAGGAACTTGAAAAATAATTGTAATGATTTTGAAATCGCTGGGCAGAGTAAAGATATTAAGATCTGCCAAATTGGCTTGCGACGTACTCCTGTTTGTGCCTTCTCGTTTTAGAGGCTACGATTCCTTACGTCTTGGTGCTTACGCCCGTTAAACTATTCAAAGTTACTCTACTGTGACGTGATTTTGAGTAGTACTTATTATTTTTGAAGATCACTGCGCCTCTGACTGCGCCTTGTACCTAACATTTCTTGGTGCAAACCAGGAGGCGTAGACGTATTGGCACATTCAAATCTCTTAAACACGCGTAAAACCACAAAAATTGACGAATGTAGCAATTATTATGTACCTGCCTGACTCCACCCTGACTTTATATAGCATTTGACAACACATCTATAGATACCATTTCTTTTTAAGGGGCATGTACGGGTAGCATGGTGACAAGAATAGTCATTTTAAAGTTATTATTGTCCATTTTAGATTATCGGTTGGTTGGTTGAATAATATCATGACGTATCTGTACAATAATGAGTCTGCAATCAGTCTCGGACATTGATACAAAAGACACATTATTTTGTAAACATTTTAAGGTTGTGCCTCTTCCGGTGCCTCTTATGTTGCAAAATATAACGACTTGCTTACTTGTCAGCCTGTCGTGGTTTACGGATTCCTGGTGATCTTTTCTTTCTTTTTCCCTGACTTGGAGGATCAGATGTGTATATAACGGCACCGACTGGTCCAGCTAAACGACGCAACACAAAAACCAATATAAAAATCAAAGGGATACAGAATATCTCCGTCAAACACACAAAACATTGTATATTTCAAAAGACTATGACCGGTTTTATTTACAAAACATTTCGTCTTCTATCCACATCTTTCCCCTGTCCTGTCCAAACCTCTTTCTTCCTCTTCCCCCAGCAAATTATGATTTTTAGTATCGAGTTATTAAGGTTAGCAACTATTTAACGTGTTGCGATTTGGTAGTTCACAGCATCTTGTACTTGTGAATGGTAGTGAGCTTTGACAAAAATTGCATTGATCATTTCATAGCGAGTGTGTAGAAGAAATCAAATATCACAGATATACTTTTCTATGTCCTGTGGTCCTTGAGTTATGTTGTAAAGAGGGCTGAAACAACAATTTTTTGTAAAACGTACATAACTCGTGAACGACAATAAATCAAGTTATCAAAGTATATGATTTGTAGAATGAACTTTTGCAAAACATCAAAGTGGTATTTTTCCATGATATATTGATTTAGATAATGACACTCGATTCTTTGGCTGCTTCGACCAACAATCCAGGGAGGTAAATAAGGATAATTTACTGGGTGGGCAATTTAATTGATTTTTGCCCTCAAATAATGGAAAATAATTTACTGGGTGGGCAGCAAGAATTAATGGCATCCAGGCGTTAGGATTTATGGAAATGTAGACATGTTTTTGCGTAGAAGTTGGCTTTGATGTAAAAAGTGGACATTACACTCCCCCTCAATGCATCTTCTGCAAATTTTTAGCATATTCATGTTGCAACTTCAAGAAAAATTGTATACCATATTATATTTCACTTTGGATATTTAAAAATCTTATACTACTAATTCACTCACCATTACTCCTACGTAGGAAAAAAAGCAGTAAAATGAAATGGTAATTATTGTATGGTGCCCAAATTTTTGTGGGCAAACTAATTTACTGGGTGGACACTTTTGGGTAATGGGCAAGTTGAATTTACTGGGTGGGCAAAATAATTTACTGGGTGGGCAAATGCCCACCCAGTTAACATGTTATTTACCTCCCTGAGTCCTAGTCTACCCTTAATCTTACCAAACACATCTAAAGATACTTGTACTAGTGCCACTACATCATTCATGTCATTGGTCCCAACACATGATAGCGCAATCGCAGGACTGTTCTTTCTGCTGGTCGTAATCTGGACCGTTTCCGTTAAGTCCCCATTATCAAGTAGTTCAGGACCATCGGTAACTATCCATGAAGTATGACCTTCCGTTGTCCTTCGATTGTCCATGATATTATGGTATCTCTCACGGTTCCTCGCAAGGTGCATGTGATATTTACAGGCATCTCAATTGTTGTGTTTAACTTGTCCCAGGGATTCAGTTGGACTCCATTGTGGTAAAGGAACGTTGAAGGAGAACCTATTGAAAAAAAACCCACCGAAACATAATGGAAATGTATTATGTAAAGACTAAAACTACGTCAGGGAAGAAGTGTTGCTGGATGCAGCTAGCAACCTCAGACACATTGTAAAATTTGAGACCGTGAGGTGCATAAATGTGACGTGTAATGTCAAAAGGAGACACTTTTGGGCAGGATCATAAATGGAGAAATAGCCAAAAATCTGACCGGGGGTGATTTTTTCACAATTTGGGTTTGTTGCAAATTTGTTATGTTATTAATGTTTAAAATATTGTCTGATAGTGTCAGACCGGAATATAACTGGCATTTTGTATTTTTTGAGACATTTTTCATAGTAATTCGTACTCTCAACATTGTCAATATTATTTTTAAAGGCCGATATCTCAATTCCCAATTTTATAATACCATAACTTAACAACTCAATATCTTCACTTAAGAATGACCGATTTCAATGGGGAAAACGGCGTTGTGGAGCAAATTATCTCTATATTTAAGATATGTAAAAACCTCCAAATTGATAACCTGCCCAAAAGTGTCTCCTTTTGACATGACACGTCACAAATGTAGGTACATATCCGTATAGTAGATAAAATATTTAGTCGTCTTTGGTCAGTTGGTAGGTAAAGGATTCGTTAAGTAGCTTTATGGAACTCTTTATAAAAATGGACCCTTTTGGCCCTTCATAACAATTTATAACCAAATCTGCAGAAGTTAAAGTCCAGTATGTATACCATGTATATAATAATATTAGTTCGACGTGTTACCGTTATTGCATTGCATATGCAGCGTAAATTGTGCTCTGTCCTTGCTTACATCAACATAGATGGTCATGACAAGTAGGTCCAATAATTAAGCTATAATGAAGGTAAAACTTACTTTGTCTTGCAATTCGCATGTGGCCCAATCGATTAGGAGAACTACTTAACAAAATCTGGGATTCGACTATCCAAAATTTCTTTTCATCCTTAAATACTGCTGCTCTGTAAATGTAAGAAACGTTCGAAAGACGTGTTTAGAACTAATAACTTGGATGTTTATAGTTTTAGTAGTTATAACATACAGAGTGCACACCAGTAAATACAAGACTCCTACACCCTGGGAGGAAAAGATCAGTGTTCCAAACGAGGAAAAGTGCAATATGACTTAATTTAATAGATTAGAAAAGCCTTAAAACCCACATATTAGGCCCTGATTCATATTTAATCCTCATTTAGGCCCGAGATTATTAGATTGTTTGTGAAAAATGAGTAGGATCCGACGATTTGGCTAATCTTTGTGTTACATTTCAGAAACACCAAGCTATTTTGTGAGGTGGCGTAAGCTGTATGGGTATAGGGTGATCTATTCGGCATTTTTCTGGAAAAAAAAAAGCTGGACTCCATATATAATTTCTACAATGGATGTCTTCATCTGACCTTGCAGAAAGGGTAAGTTTTGAAAAACTGAGTCGCTCTGGAGTCAAGAAAATGACGTTTTCCCGGATCCTGTTTGTACAGAAAATCAATGGGGGCTATTTACTGGTGTGGGCCCTACAGGGATGTCAGGAAATTTTCAAGTACCAGAGAAAGAAATGAAGTGCGGGCTACTGACACCTGTGTTGAAGAAAGGGGCATAGATCCACAGGATTCATCGGACTACAGGCGAATAACTGTAACTTCCATCGACCATCATCATGGAAGTTATTGAGAAGGCATGGTTGCTAAAAGCTGCACCCATCATGCTGAAGAATCCGAACTATATGCAGAGAGGCTTCACCAAAGCAATAATCTTCCATGAATGTAGCGCTTCTGCTGACTGAGACTGAGGCAATCAATGATGTCACTGGTAACAAGTAGGCAACACATATCACTCTGCTAGATGTGTCGAAAGCCTTTGATGTTGTAGACCATAACATCCTGCTGAATGAATTGTACGATGCTGCAGTGACTGGGAAGCTGTGGCTGGCATTTCAGTCAATGATCGAGAACACTGCCTCATGGTTAAATGGAGCTGGCTGTCTCTCTTCACAATTTGATGTGAACAGGGAGTTAGACATAATTATCCATGGTTAAATTTTGAATTCATTGTTAACTTTGAAGTACCAATCAGCTTATTTCAATAGTGAAGGATGCCTGTGTTAATAAAGGCTGGAGAGACAAGATTATGGAACACCGGTGTTTTTAATGGTCAAGCGACCTCTCGTCTTTGATGTTGTTAAATTGATTCACATTAATATGACAAAATGCCAATCCGAATGAAAAGGTCCACTTTTTTCTGTAAAAACGTTGAAAATAAGCCCTTAAATCACAAAAGGTCCGCTTATGAGCCGGTCGCATCCCAATAAATCCTGGCTTCGGGCCTGTGCAGGGCCGCAGTGTCGCCCTTCCCTCGTATCAATGTCTATATCCCTATTTTGCTTACTCCCCCCCCCTCCGATGATCAGTCTCCCCGCTCCCTCCCGCTCCCTCCTCTCTTCTCTCGAGTTCTTCTCTTTTAGTCTTTCCGTCTCTCCCTCTCCTCTCTTTCTTCCTCACCCCTCCCACTCTCACTTGTTCAGTCTGTCAGTCTCAAGTATCCCCCTCCCTCTTTGCAAAAATAAGCTCTGCAAAATAAACATAAAAATTGGCTTGCCATTGTTACGAATGAATAGAATAAATTATCTTTGCGCATATGCAATTCTTTTGTATTGCATTTCAATATAAAACACGATTACCGAATCGCCACTTGTACGCGCCTCATATTTGGCTATTTCAGACGCTCGTTTTATCGCCAATATGAAAGACTTTTGCTTAAAACTTGGCAACATGGTTAGTATATATTTCAATGCATGTAATACTATGTTTACGAACCACTCACGCCTAGGCGTAAGTGCATAGACACCAAACGCAAGTCAATTGAAGCCGTACAACTTACCGCGAATTTAGGACTGTAAAATTTAGACTCTTCTTTTAGCACCAACCCTCTCATCTCAGGTTTTCATGTCAGATATTAACATAACTTACCAAAACGAAAACAGAAATTCACTTGCTTCAAATTATTAGTAACTAACAAAAGGCTAGAATAAGATTGGTCACACCTAGCAGGCTAACACTTCAGAATAACAATGACTTACGAAAACGAATACGGAAACAGAAACTGAAAATATAAAACGACCCTTTGTATCCTCATGTATGGTACATCATATGGTGTACTTTGCACTGTAGTATCCGTATTTACTAGTATTTTGGTATTTTATTACCATGTTCATCCTTATGCAAGTATATTTCTATTCTTTGTATGGACTTTATTGGCATCTCATATAACTTTCGGAAACTGTGCTCTATGTCACTATGTGTATTTCATCATCATGAACATTGTTTATTGTGTGGACCCTCTATCTTCTGTCATCGAAGGGGCGCGACTGAAATAATTGGCGGGAAGACCGGTAGATGTTTTTGTTTTCTTGCTGCAGCAGAGTAGAATTTGACAAACACAATCAGCCATGTGGGTAGGTGTTTCGGTTTCATAAAATTGTTAAATGTTGATGGAGGTTGTGTGTGGGGCGGATGTGTGGGGGTAGAGGTACTATATTCGGAAAGACATGTTAGGCTTTTATTATTACCAAATGATCATATCAAATGAGCATATTTAATATCATTATTCTTGAAGTAACACAATGTGACCATTGTCTACGGCAATAATCGTCTTACCGTGCATATTTAATTCAAGTTTTTTAATCGGTATTTACAAAAAAGCCACGATATGGATGAAAAAATCTTAAGTTTAATCGCATGTGAAAACTGTCGGATAAATTAACTTTACTGGAAGAACAGAATTTACTGCTAAGATATTAAAGGATGTATCCGGCAATCACAACATTATGCCTTATATGATAGAAATTTAATTATCAAGAACGAACCACGTGGTTTTATTTGAAACAAACTCATAGCCGTCTCTCAACACGCGATATTCGAAATTCCCGGGCGCCGAAATTGTCCAGTGCAATGAGTCCAAGTAATACAATGAAGGATGACAACAATTGAGCACAAGTAACCATGACGTCATTGCACTAGACAATTCCGGCGTGGGAATTTTGAATATCGCGTGTTGAGAGCCGGCTGTTTTTATTTGTTTTTATGGTCAATATGAGTTTGTTTAAAATAAAACCATGTGATTCGTGCTTGATATTTATTTTTCTAACATGTATGGCACAATGTTGTGATTACCGGAGACATCCTTTAACCTGTCAATCCCAATCGATATTTATTTTTAGGTGTGCAAAATGATGGTTTTACATAAATTATGAAATCTAGATGAATCAATCAAAACATGTATAATTTATCAGCTCGTAATGGGCGGGATTTTTTTAAAGGCTTTTACCAATTCGCCGAAAAGTAGACCTACGTTAAGAGCGATATAGTTGACATGCCTGGTATGTAATGTGCATGTTAAAGAAAGTAGCCAAAGTATTGGACTTGAATTATCAATAATTCGTGATGCTTTTGGCGAGATGTCACAGGCCAATTCTCTAAATAAAATTTATTGATATTAATCGGCGATGTTTAAAGGCCCGTCGATTACGAGCTGATCAAACTTATGTACCTCAATATCAAAGCATTTCCATCTGAGTTCGGAGCTTTCCAAGTCACAGAGACACTTGTTTTTAATTTCCTATCACAATTACCCCAAGCGTCATTAGCATCCTGAATATAAAAGCATACATACATAAAAAAAACCACTCAATACTTGTGCGCATTTCAAGAATCTGTATTTTGTATATATTTTTCAAAAGAGAACCACATGCACTTAGAAAAGAAAGTTCCAAAAGGAACCACATTTGTACTCTCAGAAGAACCCTTGAAGGTTCTAAGGAGAATGAGAAACCCTAACATGTTGTTCTCCAACGGGTTAAACGGGTTGTTGAATAGGGAGGCACCCTTAGAGCCTTCAAATTCAAAAGGGGTTCTATAAAATATAAGATTGTTTGAAATGAAATGAAATGTTCTACAGAGGTTCTTCACAGTGCCCCAAGATCCTTTCATGGTTCTTCAAAAAATCCACCAAAGGTTCTCTTCTGAAAAAAAGATTCCTTTTGGAACGTTCTTTTGTATAGGCAATTATGTGATGTCTCAAGATATTTTGTGCCAACATAATGATGTATGCAGTAAGGTGAAGAGTACTAAAAGCAATTTAAAATAAAGCTCCATTTGGACTCTTCCCTGACGATTTCCTTAATCATGATTATTGGTATTTAATATATAGCCTGCCTGGGCCTACCTATACAGTTAATTGTTCCAGAGAATTAACGAATCATCATTAGTTATCATGTTTATGAGAGAAAGATGCCTCAAACGTATTTTCTATAAGTGACCTTTCAGCCAAGCTTCTCGAACAGATTGTGAAAGATAGATGTCGCAAAATGAAAAACAGTCCAATTATGAAAGATGCAGCATGTGAAAATCTTACTATGAATGGACTATTTCTAGGTTCATCGAAAGCTTTTGATACCATTGATCATGATATTTAGTTACATAAGATGGAGCATACTTACGTTTGATGCGCAATTCATTATCTGTGTTCCTGCATCTGGGTTCCTGAAATGTGCCCCTTTTAAAAATGATCTTGATAGAGAATGTATTTGTTCATATATAGCAACAGGTGTTAAGATGAACCCTTCGAAAGCCTCCGTTCCTTCCAATGTAACTGAGAAATATGATTAAGCAAATGGACAAGAGAGTATCACTATGAATGCTATGAGTCAAAATGAACTAATGGGGAGTCATTTTTAGAAACAATCTATGTCAAATATTCTACCATTTGCTTTGGTGTAAATTTGTCTATTTTGTTGCAATTGGACATTTTATAATTTATGAAGACCTGTATTTTTACTTTTAAAGGAAATCGTGGCGTCATGACACTGTCCCCTTAATAAATCAATATCAAAATTATATTTTGATTCAATTATTCAACTACAGTTTTAGTCTTTGTCATGTTTGTGAACACCTCTGTATTTACCATTACCAAAATTGATTTAAGCTTGAGCTTCTGATTTGTTAAACATACCTGTGAATGTCTGCTTTGGGGTATAAACTGTAACGTTAGGAGTCAATCTGATGACAAATGGAGCTGGTAATTGCTGGGGTCCATCACTGTGGTGCGGACTAACACCGCGAATCAACGTAGAACACACACTTCCTTCGGCCGTAGTTCCTTTCCCAGATTGGAATGAAGCATTGAGGTCACTCTGCACTGAGTCCATCAGAAGGACCATAGTGATGAAACAAATGAGGTTATCCATTGTTATTGTATGCATTTAAGTAAAACACTGCATGGCTATGAAACCGTGGTTATTATTAACGTTAAATTTCATTATACATGCTAAAACCGAGATGCAAAGGTTTAACTTTTTACGCACTTATTTCCGTGTAAAGTACCTTGGGCAATTTTACCGTGTCAACCAGTACAGATCTATATACAATCAGTGCATAAATGTATTGAACTTTTGGTTTGTTCCTCATTCTTTTTTTCGGAGTTCCCCTCGACTGAGTCGTTCCCGGCCAGCAGTTGTCACTAAGTCAATATTCATGAGCCACGATTTTCCCAACGATCTCAAACCCAAGAAACAGTTCAATATCTACGTTCAGATTTAAGGTGTTTGAGTTGCAATGTGAATTAAAGCATGAGTTCAAAGAACTGTGTCTTTGGAGATTCGAATAGATATTTTCATTGCGTGTTGTTTTCCCAATGTTTACACTCAGTGAATACTACTTAATCAAGACACATGAAAAAATAGCTACACGTATTTGAATGGGGCTTATAACTTTATCAATACTGCTGCAAATTTTTGATTTTAAAAGTACCTAATACCAATTTTAATGACTTATCCTTCACTTTTAAACAATTGTGGCACTTTCGCTGGGATCACTGAATGGGCCTTTAATTATTATATTCTGATACCGTTTGAAAATCACCCCCTCCGCTCTGCAATTTCTTGCCACCCCACTGAATAGATTGTCATCAAACTTTTTCTCTTTTCTATACATTAACATTGTCATTGTGCAAATTGTGTGGCACGTTTGACAAATGTTTGATATGACAAGCTTAGATAATTATTAAAAAATAGACGTTGCGAATAGACAGAAGTTAATATATTTCTAGCTTAGTGTTATTCAGTTGGTTATCCCTTGTATATTAATCCACATGATTAAACATATATTTTACGGTTAACTATTATCAATATACGTAATATTTTTTTTAATGTTCGCAACCTTTCATGCAGTCATGGCAATTTTTTTAATTGCAGAAACTGTACATGGTTTTGAAATTTGTAAAAGGAAGCAAACGAGCACAAATTCAATCTGAAAACGGCCCAATAACAAACAATGGGAAAACCAAATCAGTTACCTGTCACACGCGAATGAATAAAGAACAATTAACTTCCTTATTCCCATTACATATATATTATTCAACTTCAACTTTGACCAGCATTAATTGCTACTGTGTTTGTCAACTTGTCAAGGCAAAGTAGCCTATTTGTGCAAAGGAACTTAAGAATAGACGATGTATATTGTTGGTGAAGCAGCAAAAAAAAAAACAATTTTCTTTATCTAAAAGCTTCTAAATCAATATATTATTGAAAAATAACACTTTGATGTTTTGCAAAAGTTCATTCTACAAATCAAATACTTTGAAAACTTGCTTGATTTATTGATGTTAATGAGTTATGTACGGTTCACAAAAGTGTTATTGTTTCAGCCCTCTTTACAATGTAACTCAAAAACCACATGACCTATAAAAGTATATCTGCGATATTTTAATTCTTCTGCACACTCGCTACGAAATGATCAATGCAATTTTTGACAAAGCTCACTACCATTCTCAAGATGTTGTGAACTGTACCAAATCGGAACAGTTTAAAATATTGTTAACCTTAACAGAAACATTGCAGACTTTGGAAAAGAAAATACTTCTTAAACATGTTAAAGTTAACCCCTGAAGCTGCACTAGCACAATATCCGAATGATTTTTGTTATAATCAAGGAGGTTATAATAAACATGGAGGAAATACATTACATAACGCATTGTTCATTAATTTGACATGTTTGATGCCGAATTGTTTGCCGACAAGCTATAGTCATACTTATCTTTTGTTTTGGACAAAAAGGGTTCCGCCATTAACCTGGTAACTGGCAGCCTTGTCACATTGTGATGAATAAACCTGGATAATCGATCAACGAGTCTATACAATTTATTTTAAAATAGTGCGCCTAAAATCAGGTGGGTGGGAAATTGTACATCGACGGCTAAAGTCTACGTCGTGTATTTGCACCAACTCAATGCATTTAGGCTGTGTGAGAAAAAGTAGGCCTACCACTTTCTCAAGTGGGCGCTTACATGACTTTACTTATACGCTATACATGCTAAACACAATAAGTTTATCTCTCATTTACATGTCAAAGAATAGCAGGCGTTACTTACGCTTAACACCATGCACAATACTTTACAGGGGCATTTATTACCGCTAATTGAGCCCTTTGTTACAAGTATGAATTTAATTATGAAACATGATCTTCATTCATGGCGTTGTCTTTTTTTAAAGACAGTTATTACCGCTTATAATTAACGCTTCAACATGTTGGCATTCCTGATACAATCATGTTACGGTGTTAATATTTTTGGTTTAAAATGGCCTGTTAACGTGTTATAGTAGGCCAGTTCATCCTTTTCAAAGCCTATGTGACTTAAACCAAGATATGATAACATGTTGAAGTGTTAAATAAGTGTTATTCGTAGGCCTATTATTATACGTGTGTTTAGAGTGTTTGTTTTAATCCCGGTTGGGGGGGGGGGGGGGGCACATCAAAAATTTTGGTGGGTATGTTCCCCCGGAATTTTGGGTCTTTAGGAGCTGACGGCGTACCGGTACTCGGTCTTTGGGAGCTGCGAACCGGGCCTGGAACAAAATGGGGACTTTCGGAGCTTCGAACAGTCAAAATCAAGTGTCTTTCCCGGGTGTCTTTCTTGGCTTTTTTGTTGAAAATCGCCTGAAAAAACAGAAATATGAGAATGAGCAAAAGGGTCTTTTAGAGCTGAAATTATCAAATCAAGGATCTTTCAAATTCGGAGCTCTATTTTGGTCAAATAAAGGGGCTCTTTCAGTGGTTTTAATCACCCATTGACAGTCACTGGCAACGCACGTTTACTCGGCAGACGTCTTGTAATATTTATGATTCAAGGGCGCATGACACCAAATCACTGCGCGAAAGGTGCAATGGTGATGAGTTCCGGTTAAACGTATATGGCTACATGAGACAATGTGGTGTCCTTAGGGACCATGTTCTTCGTGAGGTTGGCATGTTCTGATTTAAATGAAAGATGCTAACCTATTAATGACTAAAATAGATATGAAATTATACAAATCGATTTCACAAGAAAAGTAGGCCCTGTCCGAATTACTGCTTACGGAACAAGTTTTAATGCTAGTTTTGGCGTTGAAATAGCGGCGTCGCTTTTCAACATTTTTTAATAAAAACTGAATCTGTAAAGTTCCCCAAAATTGAAGCTAAAATGAAATTTCAGTCCTTAATTAATACAGGGATGACGTTAAAAAGTGAAAAAAATTGTCACGCCTGGTAGAAAACGCCGCTTAAAAAAGTTGATTTCTACGTGCTTTTCAATGGAGAAGTTATTTGGTGGTTTACGCCCTTAAAACGAAGTCATATTGGTGAGAGCGCCCACTTGAGAAATAAAAGTGGTAGTCTCACATCACAGAACCCAAATGCATTAAGTTGGCGCAAACACACGATCCAGACTGTAGCAGTCGATGTACAATAAATTGAATAACAGGGCTGCCAGATAGGTCCATGCCTATGTGTAATTGTATGTCGCTTTGCATTTATACCCCGTATATACATACCATTTAGAAATATAGGACTTTTTAGTTGAAGGTTTCTTCCATTTGCCCGGGGGGGTTCTTCCTGGTTGAAGGTATACGGGGATGTGCCACGGTTTTGGGGTACCTTTTCAGCAATTTTGGTATATCGATGGGTGGGTTATCAGCGGAGACCAATGCGCCCAATTGGGCGCATTTTGGAAAAATTGCACTTAAAGCGCCCAATTATGGCAAATTTGGGTGCTTTTTGGGTGCTTTTTGTTGAAAATTGGTATACTGATGGGTAGCAAAAACAGCAAAAAGTAGGTATAGAGAAAGTCAGCATCCGAAAGTCTGCGTGGCACACCCCGTACAAAAATTTTCGAAGAACCCCCCCCGGGTCCATTTGCTCACAGCGACCGCACTCAATTGCGAATTTCTGCACAATGAGTGTGTGCAGACTGTTCAAAAAAATTTTAATTATAGGGCCGGGGCCTAATTGAGAATTATGAAAGTTCCGCGTTTTAATACCAAAGTTAACCTTTGATTGTAACAGCTTTTAACCAAATTGGTAGCATTCGTGCAACTTCATCTCTATGAGGGGGGGGGTCAAAAGTTTCGACTCATAAAATTTCCAGTGCCCATGTAGTCCCCCCCACAAAGTATTTATGACCACTCCCTTATATAACCTATGAAAGACAAAAAGCCTGAAATGCTTATAAAATTATTAGTTTTTATAATAAACCCGGGATCCATACATTATGTCTTTTTTTTTTATAAATGGGGATAACGTATACCTCAATGTCGGAGCTCACGTTTTAGTTTAAAATACGAGATAGGCCTATTGTTGGTCGAAGCAGCCAAAAAAAAAATCGATTTTCATTATCTGAATCATATTATTGAAAAATAACACTTTGGTGTTTTGCAAAAGTACATTCTACAAATCATATACTTTGAAAACTTGCTTAATTTATTGTTGTTAATGAGTTATGTACGTTTTACAAAAGTGTTGTTGTTTCAGCCCTCTTTACCACATCCATGACCTACAAAAGTATATCTGTGATATTTGAATTCTTCTATACCATGTACACGCTCGCTATGAATCGAGCAATGCAATTTTTGCTAAAGCTCACTACCATTCGCAAGATGCTGTGAACTACTTTTTTTTTGCTGCTTCGACCAACAATACATCGTATAACCTTAAGTGCATTTTACGGCAATTTTATAGTCTTTTAACGAATCGTTGTATATGATATCCATTGCAAAAGAAAATGACCGATCGCATGATAAACACTCGCGAATGATTAAGCCATTTCTAATAGACTTCACTAATGGATGTGCATGTGGATGGCATTACTAAAAGCTTTCTTGGCAGGACATGATATGACGCGAACCATGCACGTTTAAACCCCCAGTACTAAAATATGTATAAATTAAAGTTAGTCATTTGTAAAGTAAACTTGTTAAATTAAAGTTCTATATAAATTAATGTCATATACAGGGTGTAACAATAAAATGTATACAATTACATTTGGACTTTTCATGAAAGAACTAAAAGAGTTATGACACAAATGTTATATGCAATACACTCAGTAAGATCGTGGCTAAAAGAAGACGTTTAGTTGGTTTCTTTACTAGCTTGGGTTCAAAAGTTATGTCCGATTAATCAAATTGTCGTCCAGAAAACATGTTGGGCCACTTTTGCCATGTTTGCGCATATCAAGTTTGAACCGCGTATGTATGCTAAATCGTGCATTAAACATCAAAGAACTGACACAAAAGAATTATAAGTGGTGTTTCTTCATAATTATAATTGACATGAACTTAATAATAATATGATATTTCTTTAAAATCTATGACTTCATCATGAAATTTCTTTCAAATTATCTTATAAATAAAGTAATTTCTCATATACTGAGAACAGTTTTTGCATCCAAAAACAATAAAATTAAGTTCAGCTGGGCTTCTAGCTATTCTGGGGCGACCACTATTGCCAGCATTTCTGTTAACAAATTCTACATGCTTCTCATAGTTATACGTAATTGTATGCCTCGATGGATGACGTGAGTTTGGAAAATGAGCTATAATAAGCAATCTTATGGTTTCCGCTTGACTCCATGTGTTACCGAATGTCACAACCATAAAAATGCGCTCTTCCAACGTGAATTGGGTTGAAGTTGTTGAGCTGCAGCCACGATTCCTAGTAAATGAGGTTGTTATGTCAATGCTTAGTTGTGACTTTCAAAAACACAAGGAGATATTCTATTATGTAATCATTTCTACCATTTCGAATACCCCATTGTTTAAACACAGACCCTAGAAGAGCACCGACCACTTGGTCCATGGTTCAACGTCTATTCAGTCACTTGTCATACTCAGACAAAAGTGGCCCAAGCGGTTTTAAGACTAGTTTACATAATTGGCCATATCTTCCCTTGTAAACCATCGATTTTATTGAAACAAAGCTTATCTGATGGCTAAAGAAATTACCGTGATAGACATATAAATATCAAACCAACAAATAAGTGGCATACTTGTTTCATTTTATTTTCCAAATTGTACAAATTTTATTGTTACACCCTGTATGTATCAAGTAGGCTATTCTTATTAGAAGCATTGTTTGTGTTGTAGTCATATCGCATGCATTAGGCTGCGTTCACATAGAAGTATACTATTCGGGTATACGGTGCACGTTTTGCAGGTGCACGCGTATAGCTTAAAATCGAGCAAGGCAATTTCATAGTACCGGGTCACATAAGGCTACGATTGCATAGAAGTATACTATTCGGGTATACGATACGATGCTGCAGCGTATAGCTTAAATCGAGCAAGGTAATTTCATAGTACCGGGTCACATAAGAGCTATTCGAAAAGGCCGTATACCTGCGTATAGTATAGTATAGTATAGTGGGAATCGCGCGTGTTCGATTTTAGTGCAACGTATTCCGTCCTAATTTTAAAAACCTAAACCATATGTGGGCAAATTAATTTTTTTAATAGATGCACTAACTAATTCTGCACATTATGACACCTCATTGAATGCAATATGACCTCAAGAAGTAAAGTTACAAGCATTTGATAAGACGAAGAAAATGGGTAAACTGACATACTCGCCATTCGCTATACGAAATATGCTCATTCGATCAGGCTGAGTTCACATAGTATACTCCTATATGAACTCAGCCTGATCGAATGAGCGTATTTCGTATAGCGAATACCGTATACCGTATACTTCTATGTGAACTCAGCCTTACGAGCACCCGAGTTTTGGTTTGTTTGGAAATATTGCAATAAAATAAGCGTTTCTTTCAAATATGAGACGCAAAAAACAACAACAAAAAAGCAAACAAGTCTAGTACAAACAGAACTGGAAACAGTCATAAAGTTATAGCAAACTGTCCATACACACCAGCCTAAATTAATGTAAAATCAGAGTGACACCGTTATCGCGGAAAAAAAGAAGAATACAATTAAACAAAAACCCAGGGGTCTAGGGGCTGTGCAATAATTATGAGCCCTGGGGAGGGTAAAATTGAGGGGGGGCAAGAAATTTTTGGCGAGCCGAAAGGGGGGGAAGCCATTTTGGCAAGCCGAGAGGGGCAAGCGATTTTGGCACACATTCATGGGGCGCCTTTTAAATAAAACGCTCTAAAAAAGGCTTTGGAAAACAGTACGGAAACGCTTAAATATGCAAATTTTCCTGCTCGCTGCGCTCGCACCATACATCTATAGACCATTTAAAGTTTGCAAATTGGGATCCTAAGAGGGCGGGCCAAGAGGGGGGGGCAAACGATTTTTGGCGAGCCGTTTGGTTTTTTACCCCGGGGCTCATAATTATTGCACAGCCCCTAAGGGCCGGTTTCTCGAAGCATGGCTAGTGGCCAGGCTTTCTAAACCACCAGGCATTTAGTTCTGTATACAAGTGCTTTATAATTACAATTTCACATCACCTAGAAAGATGAATAAAATGGATCAACATTGGTATACTATATGGCTAGTCTACTGGCTTAGGAAGCCTGACCACTAGCCAAGTTTCAAGAAATCGGACCTTAAAATGCTAAAAAGAGCCACTTGAAGTCTGCAAACAGCTCGGTTCACGGTTCACAAGTTGCGGTGCATGTACTGCAGTGGTCAATTTGGTTCAATGAATAGAATATGATTGAAGCTATCTTCCAGGGTCTATGGTTAATTTCAGCAAATTTAAATTATAGCTAGGGCAAAAGGCTAAGCAAAGTATACGGTGTTCGACAGCTATCATTTCCCCCAACTATGACTTAATTTCCCCAAACATGATTTAATTTCCCCCAACATGATTTAATTTCCCCAAACATGATTTAATTTCCCCAAAACATGATTAAATTTCCCCCAACATGATTTAATTTCCCCCAAACATGATTTAATTTCCCCCAACATGATTTAATTTTCCCCAACATGATTTAATCTACCCCAAACATGATTTACTTTCCCCCAACATGATTTAGTTTCCCCCAAACACGACTTAATTTCCCCAAACACGATTTAATTTCCCCAAACACGATTTAATTTAATTTCCCCCAAACCGGATTTAATTCACCCCAAACACGATATAATTGAATTTCCCCCAAATCGGATTTAAATTCCCCCAAACAGGGTTTAATTTAATTTCCCCCAAACACGATTTAATTTCACCCAAACACGATTTAATTTCCCCCAAACACGATTTAATTTCCCCCAAATACGATTTATTTCCCCTAAACACGATTTAATTCCCCTAAACACTAAACACGATTTATTTCCCCCAAACACGATTTAATTTCCCCCAAACACGATTTAATTTCACCCAAACACGATTTAATTTCACCCAAACACGATTTAATTTCCCCAAACACGATTTATTTCCCTAAACACGATTTAATTTCCCCAAACACGATTTATTTCCCCAAACACGATTTAATTTTCCCCAAACACGATTTATTTCCCCCAAACACGATTTAATTCCCCCAAACACGATTTATTGCCCTCAAACACAATTTAATTTCCCACAAATACGATTTAATATCCACCAAACACGATTTAATTTAATTCCCCCAAACCGGATTTAATTTCCCCAAACACGATTTAATTTTCCAAAAAGATCGCATTTAATTTTCCCAAACCATAATTTGTCCCCAAAACAGGACTTAATTTCTGTTCAACAATATTATTTAATTTTCCCCAACAATATTGCAATTATAAATTTTGACAATATAATTTCCCCCAATATCCTTATCAGTCGTTTGTATTGTGCTTATCTTACAGGTCAAGGACACCAATATAGGCCCCCGCCGAATCAGATAGCAAGTGCGATAGGAGGGCTTAGACGAGCAGACCTGTGTTGCGCCGAAATCCAGGGATTTCGGCAGAAATCACAGGATTGCCACCCCAACCATATAAATAGTGAAATCTGTATAAATGTTCTTTATTATTTTTTTTTTTACAAATTTTGTTTACAAATCTGGGACCCTCATGTGCTATATAATGTATATTATGATTGTAGGCCTAATATTAGTTATAATTGTAATGTTGTATTGTATGCCCTATAAGTTTGATATTGTGTGAGGGTATGCTGGTGTGTGATATGGATGTGCGAATGGGGGGGGTGTTCATGTTTTCTACTGAGACTAGTTACTATAATACTAGTTACTAGTCTATGAGTTGTTATAATGTAAGCTACTAGTATATCCATTGTCTTTTATATGAACGCACTGCCAATTTAGGCGTGTGCCGCTGATACAACTAACTGACTGACTGACTGCCTGCTGAATGAATAAATGAATAAATGACCCTAACCCTAACAGTAACCATAACACTAACCTTAACCTTAAACCTACCCTACCTAAACCCTAACCCTAACTGCTAACCGGTAACCATAACCCTAAGAGAATGGGGGTGAAGGGGGGGGGGGGTAGCAGAACGTCCAGCCAAATTGATAAAGGTCCAAATCGGTATTTTGTATCTCTATCCCATAAAAGAGTGTAACGTACCCGTAGGTTATATAAAGTAACAAAATCTGTTCCGGTTCATTAGTACTTGTTATATGATTGGGTGTGCTTGAAGATTCGGTCAGATTGTACTCGTTGTTGTGTCGTATTCATGCAGAAGTTTCAAATGTTAATTTCATAGAAATTAAAGAAAACTTTAGTTGTCATCCTTGTTGGGTCTTGGTTCTGATGCTGCACAGTGTCATCGCTCCGATATCTTCATGGCAGAAATCGCCATAGTAGGTTGAATCCACAGCCACGCATGGCCATTTTGTTCCGACCTTTCAGACGCATAATGAGCCGAGGGGCATCCGACTAAGGTTACTGACAATAGCCTGGTAATAGACCTCTCTATGTGTGAGTGAGCATGTATACGCCATTGATGAGGTCAATGGTCATGCTTTAGACTGCTTGCACGAGTGAGTGCAGCTAGCAGCTGCTAGCCTACGATGCACTATAGATCGGCACATATAAAATCAGACTATTTTTGTCAGTTTTTGAGTTCAAGACGCAATGGTTCTGAGAGAGGGGGTGAAGGGGGGTAGCAGAACGTCCAGCCAAACTGATGAAAGTCCAAATCGGTATTTTGTCTCTCTATCCCATAAAAGAGTGTAACGTACCCGTAGGTTATATACATTAAAAACTATATTCCGGTTCATTAGTACAAAGCAGTAATATAGATGGATGTGCTTGAAGATTCGGTCATATTGTTCTCCTTTTGTGTCGTATACATGCAGAAATTTCAAATGTTAATTTCATAGAGATTAAAGAAAAAGGTGTAGTTGTCATCCTTGTTGGGTCTTGGTTATGATGCTGCATCCTTGACCATTTTGTGAGAGGTATTTGCACGTATTTCGCGTATGGTGCGTATAATCGCAATCTAGCGTGCATGTGCGCTAGTGTCGGAGACGGAGATAACACGTAGTAATTAACTATGGTGGTTAGCTCCGAAATAGAAGAGACGCATAGGATTAGAAATCCCCGTCATTTGAGTTTTTTTATAAGAGACTTCATGTTATGGGGAGATCTTCGGTTTCTGTGTCCACTTGATGATTAAGACAAGGTGGGTCGCATGTCCTGAGATATGGGACCGGAGTATAGCTGGATACTACGACTCTCAGGCTCCGTTTCGGAGTCTGAAAACTGTTACTCAGTGAAACATGAATTGTATGTGATTCACTAGGGGTTGTTATCTTGTAACATTTAACAGGGTCGAGTCCAGGCTATATAGCAGCTTGCACTCTTTTATGGGATAGAGAGACAAAATACCGATTTGGACGTTCTGCTACCCCCCTTCACCCCCCTCCCCTCTCCCACACAAGCTTTCAAGCAGATAAGATATCAAGCAGCCGACTCAGTCTCGCTACAAACCTACGGGTGTATTGTATATAATGGACAATATGGATATGGACCACGAGGGAAAGATACCGTCAGGACAGGCCCCTCCAAAGTCTACACCCTCTCCCAGCCAGAGTACAGAAGACAAGAAGGAGTCAGAGAAATGTCGCATCGTGACAGAATCTAATGTCAAAGAGCATGTACGAACGAAAGTGAATCATATCAACACTTTCGTAATAAAGTTACACTCGAACACAAGAGCCAACTACTTCAAGACTGCATATCAGGCCAACAGAATCCATCCGAAGAATGGACCACCATAAGGAAGCTACCAATACTACCGACAGGTATCCAATATTCTTTTTCAACCAAGATGGACATAGACCAGATGCAGGCACAATTCGATCAGTTATGGCTTGATACCCTCAACAAAGACATTGCGACAACTCTGATTCCGAGACTCGACTCCAAGATACAATCTCAGTAGGCGAGATGGCCCTTACTCTTCTTACACGAGAAGTAGACAAGAAGAAAGAGGAGACATATGAAGACGGCCAGCGTTCCACGGCCGCTGCTGCGCTAAAGAGAAGATGCAGTTCGGCCCCGACACAACCACGGAGCCAACCCCCAGCGCAACGAGACTCCAGACCGAGACAACACAACAACCCGAGACACAGACCACACTCCAGAAACGGAGCACAGAGAGGTAGATACAAATCTGCAGGCTGGACAACGGCACATGACCGCCGTTATTTCAAACCCAACGGCTCTTTTCAGAGCCACCCCGACTTCCAAAAAGAGATGATGTCTGTCAAACATGTCTAATGACATGGACACAGCAAACCATATAATACATGTAGTATTTTCAAATAAAGAATGAGCTAAGACGAAAATGTCCACGGACATAACATAGTAATAGAAATTCAAATCCATAGACCGCTTATTTTAACATATTTTAACATGTTTAAGCATGTAAATGATAGACCCACGAGTTTTAACATGATACTCCACAGGATATATTTTAAATAATATAAAGGAGGATAAGTTTCACGAAACTCCCTTTACTTTATATCCATCTTTCCCCTAATTACAAATTAGGACATAATTATAGTCAACGAATTGGTTTCTTAAAACCCACAAAACCTACGGGTTTTTAATAGAATTTTATTCTATTTTTCTTCTTTACCCAAGATAAGAAAACATAAAGAAATAACAAGATTTTTGGCTAAGTACAAGCAGGGACAGATTTCCAACAGTAAACCATTATACGTCAAGGATCAACAGCCAATCAGACAAAAGCCCGCCCAAGGATTCTAAAAACGGACCAATCAGAGCAAAGCTAAAGATGTCCAATCAGGCGAAAGCCCGCCAAAGGATCCTAAAAACTAACCAATTACAGCGCAGCCCGACAAAATGTTAGAGGCACCGGCCAGAGCAGCGCTATACATGTCCAGTTGCCTACACGCTTCCAACCACGCATCATCCATGGTTAACGATATCCATACATAATATGCTTAACCACAACGTCGTATACCACACACAACTCTTCAATCGAATCTTGGTATATCATACGAAAGGAATTTTTTAGTTGCAACCTTATAGGTTTGCACCTCTACTCACGAGTAGTCATCAAGAGCTAAAACATGCCCTAAATAAACAGCTAAACTCAGTTATTCAACATTGGGACCTACAAGGTTTGTACCCATTTTTGAACGGCTCTTTTCAGAGCCACCACTTGATTCTTCATCTTATGAAAGAGTCCAAGATATACATGGAGTTTTGACCGGATGTTTTAACACTCCCTTCCAAAAGTATATACCTCACAGTGTGGTAAAGAAAGAAACTACATAAGGGTCCACGGACTTTTAAAGAAATCTAGAACGGAGATTTCTAACGGAAGCGTTACATATCACCATCACCCTTCCCACATTATATTAAATTACTAGAGCAACAAGACACGTAAGAAAGGGTGATTTTGTAGTCCACGGACTCCAAAGTTAATCAATTAACTAATTTGTTTTAAAAATAAGTTTGAAAACTTTTTTTCTTTTACAAATTAATCAATTATCAGGATCAGGGCCTATGCTATTCTATACAGAAAGATAGCGGCTTTTCTCACATGGCGAGGAACAACATAGTCAAACGCACCCTCCACAAAAGGAAAAATAAGAAAACATCACGGTGCTCAAGACTAAGCCACAAGAGCACGCAGAAATTTAAGAAAAAAAAACAGCAAGAAATAGAGAGAGCCTCGGCTTTTATTACTAACCTATCGGACTATGAGCTTTCGGACGACCAAATCATGGCTCTATCCAAAGGTCTTGGGTTCATCCCTACTCCCGACAAACCGAGCAAAAACGCAATCATGCGTGATTGTAATGACCTCATAAGAATTAATGAGAATAAGGTACCACGCCTCACTCAAGTAAATGTCTTAAAAGACACAAGTTCAGACTTCCATCGCAATGGCAACCAGGTCCCACCATGTGCAATAACCTGGAAGATTTTTTCGAGAATCTTAAAGTGGAACTGTCCGAAATCCCAACCAAGAAAGTCAAACCCAACTATAACCCAAATGAGAAAAGGGCATGGGAAACTCTGAAGAAAAACACTCAGATAATACTCAAACCCTACGACAAAGGTAGAGGTATAGCAGTAATATCTAAGCAACACTACCTAGAACAGGGATACCGACAACTAAGTATAAATGACCAGTACCTAAAACTAGATTATAACCCTATACAAAGGCTACAGCAGACATGCTACACAGTCTAGCCTGCGAAATATATGTTGAAAAACAAATCGACATAGCTTTGACGAACTACCTAGACCAATTTAATGGTCAAATGAGAACCCCGGTTTTCTTCATGCTATACCCAAAGTCCACAAAACCCCCCACCAGGAGTACGATTTGTAGGAAGACCAGTTGTCTCCAACTGCTCCTCTCCACTGGAGAGGGCCTCAGAACTCATAGACTTCTACCTTATACCAGTGGTGAGATCCCAACCCACTTACCTGAAGGATACAGGGGACACCATCAGGAAGATCGAAAACTTGACTCTACCTCAAGGCATCATTTTAGCCAGCCTGGATGTGGTTTCGATGTTCACATCGGTCCCACAAGATCAAGCTTTTCGAGTTACTTTGGAGACACTCGCAAATCTGGACCCTTTTGATTACGACCCAATCATTCCAGATATTGATGACACGTTAGTCTTCTGGACGGGAAGTTTAGAAGACCTACAAACGTTCGTCCACGACACTTTGAAGTTTACATATGAAGCTTCCGAGGACACCATCCAATTCCTAGACCTGGTCATATACAAAGGCAAACGCTTTAAAGAGAAAGGTATCCTGGGCATCAAATGTCATACAAAGAAAACAGAGACAGGGCAATTCTTACATAGATCATCATGCCACCCACAGCCAGTTTTCGATGGTTTCGTACGCGCTGAAGTCATGCGATACACAAGAAATAATAACAACTATGAAACATTCTTGAAAAGAAAGATTTCTTCATGGAGAAACTTTCCACCAGAGGCTACAGCGAAGCTGAACTTCTCAAGGCGGGTTCCTCAATCAACTTTGAAGACCGCCATTTATTCCTCGAGGAGAAACCAAAATCTCGAGAAATACCTTTGGTTTTCAAGACCAAATATGCACCGCATTTCGCGGGAAAGCACATAAAACAGGATATACAAAAACATTGGAATATTATCAGCAACAATCAGAAGCTGAAAATAACATTCCCCAAACCACCAATGATAGCCTACAGCAGAGCTGAGAACCTGCGGGACTCACTAGTAAAGGCCAAACTTCCATCTCCAGAAGAAGATGATCACGCTTATGAGGACTTTATGAGGTACGAGGGCACCCCTCCCGCCTCACCCACCTTACAACAACTTCAAGAACTGGAAACAGAGAGTAAGGGCTTCAACAAATTTAGAAGCCATTGAGGATTCAGATACTGAATCCACCAACACATAATAGATCTCTCCATCTGAAGATTTTGAAGAGACGAGGTATCTAGCAACTCTTCTTAATTGCAAACATTAAGAAAATATGCACGAAGACACATAGGCCTACACAACGCCTTGTTAGGTGACAACATGACTTCACCACCAACAAAATAGAAAGCCTATAATTTCACGAAGATCTTTCAAATATACACAGGGAAGAGGCAACAGATAGGACTACGGACCTATACCAAACACAAAGTCACCCAAGCACCCATCTAAACCAGGAATAGACAAGCTCTCCAAAGATGTTCCAAAGAAATAGAGCCTCCAGCAAGCTACTGATGAAGGACCATCGTATTCCGTTTACATGGTGCAGAAACACGTGTCTAGCAAGCTGCTATATAGCCTGGACTCGACCCTGTTAAATGTTACAGGATAACAACCCCTAGTGAATCACATACAATTCATGTTTCACTGAGTAACAGTTTTCACACTCCAAACGGAGCCTGAGAGTCGTAGTATCCAGCTATACTCCGGTCCCATATCTCAGGACATGCGACCCCACCTTGTTTTAATCATCAAGTGGACACAGGAACCGAAGATCTCCCCATAACATGAAGTCTCTTATAAAAAAACCCCTCAAATGACGGGGATTTCTAATCCTATGCGTCTCTTCTATTTCGGAGCTAACTATCATAGTTAATTACTACGTGTTATATCCGTCTCCGACACTAGCGCACATGCACGCTAGATTGCGTTTATACGCACCATACGCGAAATACGTGCACATACCTCTCACAAAATGGTCAAGGATGCAGCATCATAACCAAGACCCAACAAGGATGACAACTACACCTTGTTCTTTAATCTCTATGAAATTAACATTTGAAATTTCTGCATGTACACGACACAAAAAGGAGAACAATATGACCGAATCTTCAAGCACATCCATTTTACTGCTTTGTACAAATGAACCGGAATAGAGTTTTTAATGTATATAACGTACGTTACACTCTTTTATGGGATAGAGAGACAAAATACCGATTTGGACTTTCATCAGTTTGGCTGGACGTTCTGCTACCCCCTTCACCCCCTCTCTCGCATTTGTGTATGACCAGGTCTAGGAATTGGATGGTGTCCTCGGAAGCTTCATATGTAAACTTCAAAGTGTCGTGGAAAGTGTTCACCTGCTGGACGAAAGTAGGTCTTCTAAACTTCCCGTCCAGAAGACTAACGTGTCATCCATATACCTGTATAAGGTGTGGATGTGTGTAGTCGATTGTAAGATCTTGTTTTCCAATTCATGGACTACAAGGCTACAGATGCTACCTGATGATCTTTGGCCCATAGGTACCCCTGAGGTTTGTAGGAAGTATTCGTTATTGAATTCTGAATTCAAAAGAATTCCTGTATAACACCAGGCGCAGGAGTTCTGCCAATGCCATGTATTTCATATCTGGAATGATTGGGTCGTAATCAAAAGGGTCCAGATTTGCGAGTGTCTCCAAAGTAACTCGAAAAGCGTGATCTTGTGGGACCGATGTGAACATCGAAACCACATCCAGGCTGGTTAATATGATGCCTTGAGGTAGAGTCAAGTTATCGATCTTCCTGATGGTGTCTCCTGTATCCTTCAGGTAAGTGGGTTGGGATCTCACCACACACAGGGTCTAAACAGAATTGGGGTTAAAGGTCACTAAGGGGGAGTTTCCGATCCGGTATTTAACCAAAAACCTTCCAAATGCTTCTTCTGCCACATATGATATAGTACAATGGTGTTATTTGCATATGCATCGGCTATACCACACGCCTAAACTTGCATAAAGAATTGGGTCAAAGGTCATTAGAGGGTAAAATCTTATAATTGCATTATCTGGGCATTATGTAAGGGACATGGGGCTCAAACTCGGTGACAACAAATCTCATTACCGGGGAACATTTTGCAGGGGTCAGGTCAAAGGTCGTACAGAGGCCATATTCTAGAAATGCATTTCATGGACATCTGTAAGGGGTTCGGGACTCGAACTTGGTGACAACAAAATTAATGATCTGAGGAACATTTTGGAACACTTTGCAGGGGTCAGATAATCTGGGATCAAATCTTAAAATTGCATTTTCTGGACATCTGTGATGAGTACGGGACTCAGACTCGGTGGCAAAAACCTCCCTCATGACCAGGAGAATATATTTGCAACATTTTGCGGCAGTCAGATACCTCCACAAGGGGTATGGGGCCCAAACTCATTGACAACAAATCTCATGACCAGGGAACATTTGAAAATATTGATTATTACGATCGTATTTGCTCACTTTGTAACACCGCAAGCTTTGAAAATGAGTATTATTATATTATGTCATGGCCGTTTTTTGTAGATATAAGAAATGTGAAATGTTACTATTATAATCTATAAATGCACCAAATGAAGCCAAATTTATTTCACTAATGAGCATCGAAAATGCTCATGATTTACAATGTTTATCTAAATATTAGAGAAAAAACTAAAAATTAGAGATTCGATCTAATTAAATTATATTATTGATGTTTTGTTTGTATTATGTACTAAATATATTGTATTGTGGGCCTGTGGCCTTGAATTACATGATAATAAATGAACTGAACTGAACTGGAACATTTTGCAGGGGTCAGGTCAAAGGTCATGCAGAGGTCAAATCTTAGAAATGTTTGTTTGGACATCTGCAAGAGGTACGGGGCTAAAATCAGTGACAACAAACTTGATGACCAGGGGAACATTTTTGGAACAGTTTGCAGGGGTCAGGTCAAAGGTCATCTGGGGTCAAATCTTAAAATTGCATTTTCTGGACATCTGTAAGGAGTATGGGTCAGATACCTCCACAACACAAACACGCCCCAGCTAGGTTTGTGGTCTATGACCACCATTTGCCACTAGTTCTTCTTCATCTGGCAACAAACTTTAAAATGCACCTCCTCCTACATGTTACACCCTACAATTACGTAAGTTGCATGCATCGGCTATATCCAGTGCCCATAGGGTCTAAACAGAATTGGAGTCAAAGGTCATTAAGGGGGCTTCAAAATTGCCACATATTATATAGTACAATGATGGCATTTGCATATCATGCATCGGCTATTATAATACACCACACGCCTATACATACAGAATTGGGGAAAAGGTCGTTAAAGGAGTGTTTCGTGATCCTAGCATCCTCTTTTTATGACATTTTTCAGTACATGTCCACGAAAAAAACCTATTCCCAAAATTTCAGTTGATTCAGATTTTGCGTTTGCGAGTTATGCATGATTATGTGTATTACACTGCTCCATAGACAATGCGTTGTAATTTCGTTCTGGTGCACCAGAACGAAATTCAAATTTCACGATATCTTTGCAAAACGAATTAATCTGCAAGAAATATTTTGTACATAAACATTATGTAGCCAGAGGTTTCCAGTGATATAAAAATCTCAACTTTTTTGAGAAAAGTGGGGGATGAGGCTGTGGATCACGAAATGCCCCTTTAAGGGGGTAAAATCTTACAATTTCATTATCTGGATATCTGTAAGGGGTATGGGGCTCAAACTCGGTGCTAACAAATCTAATGTCCAGGGGAACATTTTGCAGGGTCAGGTCAAAGGTCATGCAGATGTCAAATTTTATAGAAATGCATTTCCTGGATATCTGTAAAGGGTACGGGGCTCAAACTTGTTGACAACAAACTTAATGATCAGGGGAACATGTTGGAACACTTTACAGGGGTCAAAGGTTATCTGGGGTCAAATCTTAAGATTGGATTTTCTGGACAACTGTAAGGAGTACGGGACTCAAACTCGGTGACAACAAACCTCATACCAGGGGAACATTTTTGAACATTTTACAGGGTCAGATACTTCCACAACACCAACACGCCCCACCATTTGCCATAATGTTTTTTCTTTGACTTTCACTATTTTCAATAAGTTTCTCTCTCTCCCCCCATTCTTTCTTTCTTCCTTCATTTCTTTCTTAGAAGTTCCTTCCTTCCTTCCTTCCTTCCTTTTCCTTCCTTCCTTCCTTCCTTTCTTTCTTTCTTTCTTTCTTTCTTTCTTTTTTCTTTCTTTCTTTCTTTCTTTCTTTCTTTCTTCTTTCTTTCTTTCTTTCTTTCTTTCTTTCTTTCTTTCTTTCTTTCTTTCTTTTAATCTTTCCCTTCTTCCTTCCTTCCTCCCTCCTTCCTTCCTTCTTCCCTTCCTTCCTTCTAAGTTTCTTTACATAGGCATAAAATCTCGGGGTGAGGAATAAATCCCCAAATATTTTAGGGGCATGGTCTATACAATCACCTCCATGTTGACGCATGTGTGTGGGTTTCTTTCGTTCGTTCTTTCTTTCTTTTATATTTGTTTCTGTTTCATGGGCGTAAATTCCGGTGATGGGGATGGGGATAACCCCCCCATATTTTGCTATGGGAAATGGTCCATACAATCACCCAAAGTTGACACCTGTATAGTGCACTTTTGCACCATATAATTCACCATTTTAACTTCATTACTTCGTTGTCATAACTTCATAACAAACATTAACATATTCGATACAAACATTTAGAAAGAGTATACAGGGCATTCATTCTCTTCAAATTGCTGGGTCAAATCTTAGAATTTCATTTTATGGACATCTGTAAGAAGTACGGGGCTCAAACTTGGTTACAACAAACATCAAGACCAGGTGAATATCAATGAACATCATGAATGAGTCATGTCAAAGGTCATCTGGGGTCAAATCTTAGAATCGTATTATCTGGACATCTGCAACTCGTATGGGGCTCACACTCGGTGACAACAAACCTCATGACCAGGGGAACATTTGTATAACATTTTGCAGGGGTCAGATACCTCCAAAACACCAACATGCCCACTCCGGTTTGTGGTCTATGACCATCATTTGCCACTAGTTTTTCTTTGACTTTCTCTTCACTATTTTCAATCAGTTTCACATTTACGTAAAATACGGTTCAAATTTTTTTTCTGACTTGCAAAATCTCTCTTGGTATATAATGGCAATATGAGGTCCTTGGACTATGAGTGTGACAGAGGGCGTTTGCATGGTCTGCACACAATCAGGGCCTGCACACAATCAAGGTCAGGCTCGTCAGTCCTCCTATTTTGTTATGCTTATCTAACTCGGCGGGGGCCTATTAATTGATATCCTTGACCTGTACGCAGCCTCATTAATATCGTGATGATAAGATCACTGTTTGGGGGAAATTAAATACAATATTTTGAGAAAATTATATTATTGTTTGGGGGAAATTAAATCCTGTTTGAATCCTGTTTGGGGAAAATTAAATCATGTTTAGGGAAATTAAATTTTTTTGGGGGATATTAATTTCTGTGTTTTTTTTTGGGGGGAATTAAATCGTGTTTGGGGAAATTAAATCATGGTTTGGGGGAAATATAATCGTGTTTGGGGAAAATTAAATTAAATCCTGTTTGGGGGACATTAAATCGTATTCGGGGGAAATGAAATTAAATCGTGTTTGGGATGAATTAAATCGTGTTTGGGGGAAATTAAATCGTGTTTGGGGGAATTAAATTAAACCCTGTTTGGGGGGAAATTAAATCCGGTTTGGGGAAATTAAATTATATCGTGTTTGGGGTGAATTAAATCCGTTTTGGGGGAAATTAAATTAAATCGTGTTTGGGGAAATTAAGTCGTGTTTGGGGAAATTAAATCATGTTTGGGGAAATTAAATCATGTTTGGGGAAATTAAATCATGTTGGGGGAAATTAAATCATGTTTGGGGGAAATTAAATCATTTTGGGGAAATTAAATCATGTTTGGGGAAATTTAATCATATTTGGGGAAATTAAATCATGTTGGGGAAATTAAATCATGTTTGGGGGAAATTAAATCATGTTTGGGGAAAATTGAATCATGTTTGGGGAAATTAAATCATGTTTGGGGAAATTAAATCATGTTTGGGGAAAATTAAATCATGTTTGGGGGAAATTAAATCATGTTGGGGGAAATTAAATAATGTTTGGGGGAAATTAAATCATGTTTGGGGAAATTAAATCATGTTTGGGGGAAATTAAATCATAGTTGGGGGAAATGATAGCTGTCGAACACCGTATCTAAGCGTTGCGTTAATGCGTAGCGAACTATAAATCACTGCGGTTTTTTTTTCAATTTAACGTGTGGGATTGAAACTTCAAAGGGGTGATGTTATTCTGACATTTAACCATTCAACAGGTTCATGTATCTTGTCTTTATATTACAACCAGTTGACAAGAGAGAGGGAGACCTTGACAATAAAATATAGAAGACATTTTGAAAACAGTGAAAATAAATCAGAGTGATAGATCGGATATCTGGAACATAATCTAATAAAACGTAAGCAGAATCACAGAATACATACGAAAGCGAAAGATATGACGTAATTTAAAAGGAAAGAAAACAACAAAGCGGTAGAGAAACATCATATTAAATGACACGAATTTGCACTAATTCAATAACCAAGGTTATTTTCAAAACGCTGAAAAACACAGGTATTTGAAGCCAAATCATATTTGTCATGCCCTTACAATTGAGCTTTATTCTTGAATTATCCCGTCTGTTCCAAAACGAATATCACCCATCTTTGGTTCTCTCTCTACATGTTATTGCAAATCTTTAAAAGATCACAAAGTAGAATGACGCATGGAACATTACGTCAACGGTTTGTTATCAATTCTAAATTGCCAAAATATTGAACTTAGAAGCATTGAAACAAGCTGTAACAACTTGTTGAAGAATTTTATTATATGTACCAAAATAAAATAAACATGGCTAGACATTTCCATTGCAAATATCTAAGAATAAACCTCCTACACGCACTTGCTGGAAGGGTAATTGCTGTTACGACTGTTGAACTTCATTGCCATTGCAATGCAAATGGTTGTATCCTTGTTACCTATTTTGAAATAATACATTCCTTTTCCTTGGATATTTGGAATGAATTCAAAAGGTACATTGCAGTCAAGGATTTTCCTAAAACGATTTACCTTGTTACATCTATATATACCTTGACAAAACTCACACATCAACGTTATTCTTGAACATATTGAATGTCTGTGTGGAATCACAACTGCCTCTGGTAATAAAAAACACTACAGTAATCAAATGTTGAGCGCATTGCTGAATAGTAATAGTAGGTCTAAGGCGCTGGTGATATGTCGATACTGTATACATGATAGCGGTGCAGTGCAGCGTGGGTTCAAGCCCTACCTCTGCCGAACTAAAATTCTTTTTTTTTAAATTTCATATTATGTTAGTGAACTGTGGCTGAGAGAATGTATCTATGGCGAAGTACATCAGTCAAATAATATATGCATTGCTGAATATTAATACGTAGAAGCACAAAATACAATGACTTTGGTCTGACTGCATGTTATCGTCGCCTAATTTTACCCGGTAGAATAGGTGACAATTACAGCATGAAATTAGATCACTTCGCCAGTGTAGTGGAACCGAGTTTCAACCCTATCAATCTTAAAAAATTAAGAAAATCTTAAATCACCAGAATCGAGCAAAACCTCTTTCGGTCAAATAAAATTATGGTTTTAGTTATCGCCGAGAGGAAATTCACGATTTGAAGATATTGGTACTTATTGTAGCACTACTAGATAGAAGAGAACAATGGCAGTCTAAACAGTATAGAATAAGGGAGTCTGGTATATAATTCCAAAAGGGGTTGGTGTACCAACCAGCAAAACCGTATAGCCAAAATTACGCCTATAAGGAAAGAGGTAATGCTTTATAATGCATAGAAATAGATACTCTGCAAGCTTGTTACAATCGCAAATTTCCAATTTGCGAGTGTTCTGTTTTTGGTCAGTTCTTCTTTCTTTCTTCTGTCAAACTTTTAACGAGCCATTGTAGCCATATGCTTCAGGCCAGTGTAACCATATTTGGTCACAAGGACCATTGGGTAGGGGCACAAATGTTACATGACCAACTTGAGGTCAAAGGTCACCCAAAGGTCATTATGGCCAAAATAAGATTTTCACTAAAAATGCTTCGTCTTCCACAAATTACATAATACAATGACGTCACTTGCATACCTGCATCGCCTTTAGCCAGTGTCTAAAAGTTGTACAAAGAATTGGGGCATCGGAAGTAAGGGGGTAAAATCTTACAATTGCATTATCTCGACATCCATAAGGGGTATGGGGCTCAAACTCGGTAACAACAAATCTCATGACCAGGGGCACATTTAACAGGGGTCAGGTCAAAGGTCATGCAGAGGTCATATTTTAGAAATGCATTTTCTGTACATCTGTAAGGGGTACAGGACTCACACTCTGTGGTAACAAACTTGATGACCAGGGAATATATTGGAACACTTTGCAGGGGTCAGGTTAAAGGTTATCTGGGGTCAAATCTTATAATTTCTTTTTCTGGACATCTGTAAGGGGTATGGGGCTGAAACTCAGTGATAACAGATCTCATGACCAGGGGAACATTTTGCAGGGGTCAGGTCAAAGGTCATGCAGAGGTCAAATTTTAGAAATGCAATTTTTGGACATCTGTAATGGGTACGAGGCTCAATTTTGATGACAACAAACCTCGTGACCTGGAAAACATTAAGGTCAAAGGTCAGATCAAATGGTCATTAAAGAGTTACATGCCTGGCGATTGTCTGCGCTCTGTGAGCGCAAATTATCTCTAGTTTATATTGCCCTGGATATTTCAGTGATAGGCGTGGGTGATCCGAATTCCAATTGCAACGGGAAATCCCAGGGGGGGGGTCACTCCCATTGTGGTCTGTACACCATCCGCGATAATCAACTTTTGAAAAGCACCCTAAACAAGGATTTAACCCTTGGCTAAAATTTGGCGGATGGTGTACAGGCCACAATGGGAGTGACCCCCCTGGGCGGGAAATGCCAATGGTAAAATGCAAGGTGACTTAAAGTAAAAGTAAACGGTAATTCAATACGTAGAAAGAGCTTGGGAGGCTTTGCATAATAAAAAAATCGCAGTGTGACTAACAACAAGTTTATAGGTGATTATTGTATTGTGCCTGAAACAATCGGCTTTTGCTTTTCTAGATACATGTGTCAAATTATGAACAACAATATGGGGCTTTGTTCTTACTTTAACGCAGGACAAGCAACACATACAGAACTATCGTGGTTGCAATAGTTAGGATTTCTTATCAGATAGCTACAGGGTGAGTCAAAAAAGTGCAATAGAGAAAAGCATCCATTTGTATTAAAGAACCGAGTTGAACCTTTTAGGTTTGAAAACATTTTATATATGATATATTCATCAGCAACCTTGTGTAAAGAAATAAAGGAATTAGCATTTACCGTTTTGTTTTTATAACACATTTTATGTGCGAACACGTTATAGCGATACCCAATTTTAATGTTTGTCCAAGAGACATCTAAAATTTGAATGTCAGCACACTTAAGGTAGATTTGGAACAACTGCCATTTTCTTAACCTCATTGGCATTGAAATTAAATGGAGCATCCAAAGTGTTATTGCCCTTGGTCTTTTTTAAGGAAAAGAAACATTATTTGTTGTTATCTTCATGTCAAAATAAAATGCGTGCAAATTGAAATGGAGTTAATTACAAAATATTCAGTAAGTTGGACATATTTTGGGATTAAAAAACTGGAGTTGGAGTCAAGTGAGGTATGAAGGACTTAACGTAATGTTAGAAAGTTTGTTTGAACAGAAAAAAAAGATATTAAAATAACGCAAAAATCCACTTTCTTGATGTCAGTTTCAGAGCTAATGCCTTTACCGTGCATTGTGTGCTCTCATTCAAAATACATGGTATCTCGTGGACAAATAACGAAATTGGGTATCGCAGCAAAAGGACTTATAAACATTAAACGGTAGTCGCGATTCACTTCATATTTTCACAGAAGGTGACTTTTGAGTGTGGCATTTATAAAATGAATGGGAAAGTTTTACTTGGTTCTTGCATAAATATCGATTCTTTGCTCTATTCCAGTTTTTTGACTCACACTGTATTTGTATTTTTAAAAGTTTTTTAAATTATCGCTATTAATATCTCGTGTTGTTATCGATCGACCAATGAACTAAGCTCTGGTTCATCAAGTTCATATTCTGCTATGCATGTTATACCGAAGGGAAATATTGCCTGTTGTCGAAAGGTGACTAATAAAGCACCTAAACCCATGCAGCTTTTCGTGTCTACTGGAATCACGATTGCTCGCATATATGCTCCGTACTAAGATGACGATACACTGTGATTACATACATCTAGTCTCTCTACGGGTTATTTGATTTGTGTCAGCACTCTAGGTGACGCCGGAAATAAAAGACAGGTTGCTTCAACCAGGTTATATTATAGGGACAATCCGCTCTTATGTGATGTCTACTGGGAAATCTTTGTTAAAGGATACATTATAAAGACTAGTTGCCTTTGGTTTGGGATGTAATATTGCAATTGATTCATGAATATTCGGACGTGATTGAAATGATGTGTGTTTGGTTTTGTTACCTAGCTGGGGGGTTTACAACCCCCCACGCTAGGTATTCTAATGCTATCCGATTCTGCTTTCTTCTGGCAACAAAAACTAGGTAATTTCAAAATGCTTCTCCTCCTACATGTTACACCCTACAATTACGTAACTTGCACATATGTATCGGCTATATCCAGTGCCCATAGGGTGCAAACAGAATAGGGGTCAAAGGTCATTAACCAAATACCTTTAAAATGCTTCTTCTGCCACATATTACATAGTACAATGATGTTACTTACACATGTGCATCGGCTTTACCAAGTGCCCATACCTTGCACACGGAATTGGGGTCAAAGGTCATTAAGGGGGTAAAATCTTACAATTGCCTTATCTCGACATCTGTATGGGATATGGGGCTCAAACTAGGTGACAACAAATCTCATGACCAGGGGAACATTTACAGGGGTCAGGTCAAAGGTCATGCAGTGGGCAAATTTTAGAAATGCATTTTCTGGACATTTGTAAGGGGTACATGGCTCAAACTCCGTGACAACAAACTTAATGACCAGAGGAATATTTTGGAACACTTTTCAGGGGTCGTGTCAAAGGTTAACTGGGGTCAAATCATATAATTTCATTTTCTGGATATCTGTATGGGGTATGGGGCTCAAACTCAGTGACAACAAATCTCATGAACAGGGGAACAGTTTGCAGGGGTCAGGTCAAAGGTCATGCAGAGGTCAAATGTTTGAAATGCATTTTCTGTAAGACATCTGTAAGAGGTATGGGGCTCAAACTCTGTAGCAACAAACTTACTGACCAGGGGAACACTTTGGAATGCTGTGCATGGGTCAGGACAAAGGTTATCTGGTTCAAATTTTAGAATTTAATCTCCTGGGCATCTGTAAGGAGTACATGGACTCAAACTTGGTGACAACAAACCTCATGACCAGGGGAACATTTTTGGAACATTTTGCAGGGGTCAGATACCTCCAAAACACCAACATGCCCCGGCTAGGTTTGTGGTCTATGACCACCATTTGCCACTAGTTCTTTCTTCTTCTTCTTCTTCTTCTTCTGGCAACAAACTTCGAAATGCTTCTCCTCCTACATGTTACACCCTACAATTACGTAACTTGCACATATGTACCGCCTATATCCAGTGCCCATATGGTGCAAACAGAATTGGGATCAAAGGTCATTAAAGGGGCATTTTTGGTATATAACCAAATATCTTCAAAATGCTTCGTCTGCCACATTACATAGCACAATGACGTCACTTACACATGTGCATCGGCTTTACCCAGCCCATACCTTGCACACAGAATTGGGGTCAAAGGTCATTAAGGGGGTAAAATCTTACAATTGCATTATCTGGACATCTGTAAGGAGTATGGGGCTCAACATGGGCGTGTGCAGGATTTGTTACTGCGGGGGGCTGAATCTATATCTAAATCGTTTGCGCCACTATGTACTGTATATTGCGTCGCGCTTGGGCGACGTAGGGGGGTGTCTGAGTGGGGATGTGCCCCCCTCCGAAGTGAGAAACTTTTGCAAAATGAAGGACCAATTGAAACCATTTGGTGGACTATTTTGGTATTATTATTGTGCACAATTTGAGTTTGAAAAAGCCGAAAATTGGTGAAAAGAAGTATTAAAAAGCCATTCGTGGACAAGTTCTCCGATCTATAAATTATAAATTATTACTGTAAACATTAAGTGTCGGGTGTCCACAGCAGAAAGGCGAAACAGGGGGTGTCTGAGGGGGTTGTGCCCCCCTGAGAAGTGAGAAACTTTTGCAAACTAAAGGCCCAATTGAAGCCATTTGGTGGACCATTCTGGCACTATTATTGTGTACAATTTTGAAATCTGAAAATGGGTTAAATGAAGGCCCAAATTGAAGACATTCGTGGACAAATTTACACTATTATTGTATAAATTATTGCTTTTAGTGTTGGGTGAAGCGAAAAGGGGAATTTGTTTATCCATACACACTGTGTATTAACACAGGGGAGTTGGAAAAATTTGCAAAATGAAGGTCCAATTGAATCCATTTGGTGCATCATTTTTACACTTTCTTTAAGCATGTTAAGGGTCTAGAATAGAGATTTGATTATTTATGTTCACCCAGCACATTATGGGATAAAGTGGTGGGGGGGGGGGGCAGGCCCCCGGTCAAAAAAGTGGAGGGGCCACTGGTCCCCCCTGCTCCCCCCCCCCGGTTCCGCCGCCGATGGCCGGGGGTGTCTGAGGGGGATGTGTCCTCTGAGAAGCTAAAAATTTTTTGTATTTTTGAAACTGGAATCATGCAAATTGGTAAATACTTTTAGGCGCAAATTTCTAGAAAAGGCGATGTGACGATACCAATATATCATGTAGTTCTATACCATGTACCAGCCGGATGACCCAAATGTGTTTTTGGAGAATATTTTGTTAAAATTTTGCCCATATCATTGAAAACCCAGCTCTGTTTTTGCCAAAATCGGTTGATTTGGACTAGACATTTTTGAAAAAAAAAATCAAAATACATTCAATATAGGCCTAAGTTTCCAAAAAGTCCGCAGAAAAATTAGAAAGTGTCTACTCTATAATAAATCACATCGATCATATACATATATGCACAATTTATGGATCGTGGGTTTAGGAAGCTTGTCAATACTGGCAGGCCAAGCGTTTGCGGTGGTCCACGGGGCTGGCCCCCTTGCGGGGCCCCCTTACGTAAGAAAATTTTGTATTTGGTGAACTAAAAATGCATAATTTCAGGCCCTCTTTTAGTCTAAATTCACCAAATTATCAAGAAAAAAAGGGTATATGTGATTTTTTGGGTGAGGTGCAGGGTAAAAGGATACTCCAGCCCCCGCCACCCCCACTTAAAATGTTGGGGGCATATCTCCTCCATTCCCCTGGATTACCTACGTCTATTCTGACATATCATAGGCCTGTAATATGGCGGCATACCGGGTACTCTAAATCCATTAAGCGGGGAAGGGGGGGGGGGCTCAAATATTGTTGGCTACCATTGGCTTTCTTTGTTTCCTTTACTTCTTCCTTTCTTTCCTTTTCTTTCTTCCTTTTCTTTCCTTTCTTCCTTTCTTTCTCCTCTTCCTTTTTTTCGGGGTCCGTGCGTGCGGGGGGCTGAAGCCCCCAAAGCCCCCCCCGGACACGCTAGTGCTCAAACTCGATACAATAAATCTCATGACCAGGGGAACATTTTGCGGGGGTCAGGTCAAAGGTCATGCAGAGGTCAAATTTTAGAAACGCATTTCCTGGACATCTGTAAGGGGTACGGGGCTCAAACTTGGTGACAACAACCTTAATGATCAGAGGAACATGTTGGAACACTTTGCAGGGGTCAGGTCAAAGGTTATCTGGGGTCAAATCTTTATAACTTCATTTTCTGGATATCTGCAAGGGGTATGGGGCTCAAACTCAGTGACAACAAATCTCATGACCAGTGGAACATTTTGCAGGGGTCAGGTCAAAGGTCATGTAGAGGTCAAATTTTCTAAATGCATTTTCTGGACATCTGTTAGGGGTACGGGGCTCAAACTCAACAACAACAAACTTACTGACCTGTGGAACATTTTGGAACACTGTGCAAGGGTCATGTCAAAGGTCATCTGGGGTCAAATCGTAGAATTTCATTTTCTAGATATCTGTAAGAGGTACGGGGCTCAAACATGGTGACAACAAACCTCAAGACCAGGGGAACATTATGGAACATCATGCATAGGTCAGGTCAAAGGTCATCTGGGGTCAAATCTTAGAATTGAATTTTTTGGACATCTGTTAGGAGTACGGGACTCAAACTCGGTTAAAAAACAAACCCCATGACCAGGGGAGCATTTTTGGAACATTTTGTAGGGGTCAGATACCTCCACAACACCAACATGCCCCAGCTAGGTTTGTGGTCTATGACCACCATTTGCCACTAGTTCTAGTTTCTGATACGAAGGTGCTAAAATTGCATTTAAACATTACGTTTCACTACCTGGAGAGAATTGATCAAAAATTTAATTCCCTCCATATCTGTCAATAAGTTGACCAGATCACAAGGATGTCATTATAGCTAGAGGCAGTATATCCCAGCAAACACAAAAACGTTTTAAAAACGTTTTAAATAAGTTGTATTTTGGCTTTTGGTTTAGGTAAAAACGTTTTAATAACATTAAAATGTCGGGTTATATAAAGGTCATGAAAACGTTTTAAAACGTTTGGTATGAAAACACACTACAACAATATTTTTAAAATGTTTTCAAAATGTTATTGTAAACTATTTTTGCAAACATTTTTTCCAAATATTCTTAAAATGTATTTTTTAAAACGTTTTAATAACATTTAAATGTCGGGTTATATAAAGGTCATGAAAACGTTTTTAAAACGTTATTGCAAATATTTTGGGCAAACATTTTTCGCAGAATATTCTTTCAACCCCAAAATAACATTCTGTTTAGAATGTTTTGTATCAAGTTTTCAAAAATGTTTTTGGAATGTTATAAAAACGTTTTATACCCTTTATATAACCCGACATTTTAAACGTTTTCTGTAAAACATTTTGTGCTTGCTGCGCAGTTGATTATCAAAAAATGTTTTTTAATGTTATGAAAACGTTTTATACCCTTAATATACCCTTTATATAACCCGACATTTAAACGTTTTCTGACAACCTTTTATAACTTTTTGCGAATGATGTCGAAAACGTTTTGTTTGATGCCTATTTTTGCATTTTTCTACAAATTTGTTTGAGAGGAATGCAAGGATGGTCACGGTTTTGTCAGAAGGTGTGGTACCGCCTTAAATCCTTTATTCCATAAAAGTGTACTAGAATTTGTTTGTTGAAAATTCATATTAATTTCATGACCCCATTTATATGCTTGTCTGGAACTTGTTGTGATGCATTATATCTTGGGTATTTTAGTACCCTTTATTGTATTGTATATTATGTATACCGTTAAGGTGGTGCTGCACCCCTGGCTAATTTTGTGCCTATTTTTGCATTTTTTCTCCAAATTTGTTGAGAGGAATGCAGGGATGGTCACGGGTTTGTAAGGGGGTGTGGTGCCGACTTAAATCCTTAACTCCATAAAAGTGTACTGGAATAGAATATTGTATTGTTTTATATTACCCCCCTGGAACTTATCTGTATTGTATATTCTTTTTGTATATTCTTTTTGTGCTTGTATTATTATTGTACTGTTTTTATTTGCAACGCATGAAATGATTTAAATAAAAGCCCGATTTCGGGCATGAAATACAAAAAAGAAAACGTTTTGTGTTTGCTGGGATAACACAAATGGGTCAAAGAGTTACATAAAAAGTACCTTGTGTGGTATTTGGTCCCGAAGAGTGAGTTTTGCCTGAGGTAATTTATGGTTAAATGTTGATTCCTCACTACAATCACTACATTCCTCACTATTACCGTCGATTTGGTTGAAAAAGGAGGTGAGACATGATCAAATCACTCCAGGTAACACAACGTAATGACATATCGGATTACTCTGTTTGTTTTACTATTAATTTTTATTTCATATCTCACGTTTTATTGTTGAGATACTATTATTTGAAGTGTTAACCATGGAATGGGAAAGACAAGGCAAACCATACATAGACAGGGAAAGTGAAGAACAAGTTGATGTAGGTAATCTGATGCAGGAAATTTAAATCTCACTACTACTAGGTATCTATTGGTATCTATCCGTATAGTAATGTTTAATCTTACAATCAGCTCCTTTTCATAGCAGTTCTCATGATTATTTTTGTTTTATTATATGTATTTTACCTTTTCCTCTTTGAGTGCACAGGAACGTGATCGTTTTCTAAAATAAATACGATTTTAATATTGTATAGGCATCATTCTTTGAATAATAATGTTGTTATACAAGTTTATGAAATATGCCGTTTGCTTTCGAATTAAACGAGATATGTTACAATGTAATTTCTATCTTTTATGTTTATTATAATATACTGATCTGAAAACTCCTAGGCTTAAACACGACTCGAAATTAGTTTACTTTCCATAATACATGTGATAAAAGAATGCTTGTATGAACGTGAAGTTGATGAGAACATACGGTCTGTGTACATTAATAGTAACACATAATAGAGAGAGATACATGTTATGCCATAATGCAACAGAATATCGTCCTTGCCATATCGGAGATAGACATGCGTTTTAAATTACACCAGTGAACTTATTAGTAGATTTCTTTCAACTTACAATAGTTTGCATGGCACAGACAGTAGTCACTGGAGACAATAAGCACGAACGCTTGAACAACTCCAAAACTTGACTTTTCAATCGGTGTTTGAAGATGTACCTTGTGGAATTCATATCTAGTCTAAATTTGAAAGGTCAACAAATCGAACCACTTGCTCCGTGTTGGTTACATACCACTAATAGGCCTGGGCGATACATGGACATAGGACGAGGAACTATTTGTTGGCATGACATCTGAAAAGACTGCAATAAAATCGCTGAAATTGATCAAGTTATATAGAACTTTTAGAGTTTGATGTTTCAAAATGGTATATTTTCTCTCATTAAATGACATTTTTGTTGGAATAGTACCAACATTCATACGCACGGCTTCGGGTTTTAGTAAATATTCGCTTTACCATATTGTAACTTTCAGCTTCGAGGGCGCACTGCCATTTTAAGGTATTTACGGTTCAGTGCGTTAAAACAAGAAAAGTTCCAGGTCAACCTATGTCGATTTTTTGATCATTTTACATCTAAATCATATAGATTCATCTGATATTAGTGGCATTTAACTGTGAGAGTTTTGAATATGACAAAATTCCCCCCGAAATTAGCCATTTTCCCATTGAAACCAGTTTAATACATAATTAGTAGTATTGAACCTGTTACCATCTCATCGACATTAGAGGGGCTCGCAAAATGCTTACGACAGAAGCAGCTACGTTATTCATACACACCACCTTTCAGCGCGTTTAAATAATTGACTTTTTGTATATTGGCACTTTATTAATTTTAATTATTGTTGTTGTTTTGTTTTTGTTGTAGTTATTTAAATAGTATAAGTCATTTTAGGAAAATAAATTGATTTGTAATTTCCAATAGAGCATTTTTTCAAACCAAAATTATGATTAGATATACATTAAATATCCCCCCTTTAATATGCATTTAAACATAGATAAGCATTTCAAATTGCAAATCAGGTCAATAGTGGATGCCTAATAGGCTTCCAAAATGGATGTAGCTAGACATGAATTCCCTAAACATGTTATACGGCGACCCATTTTTGTGAACTTTTCACTTCATGTTATTGACATTTACAGACAGCCAAGATCTGAGTGTGGTAAATATATAATACGAGACCCTGGATACTCAGGACAAGATTGGAGCGCTACTTCATCTTCAGTAAACAATATGATCTGTTGCGACAAAGATTACTTTCAGAGTTACAATCGCTAGGAATAGAAACACGTGATATGGATACCGAAGTAAGTAAACGCGGGAACAACTAAATAATAAATTATCAAGTGACACGATCAAGGGACATTAGTCGGATGTCACTAATATTGATTTTGAGATATTGGCAAAGAGAGTGTTAACATTCTTTTGTTTTATATTGTTTTCAGCGATTGATAAATTGACGTAGCTTCGTAAAGAAAAGTCGTATCAATATGGGTTTTCAGTTTCTAAAAGCTCTAAATGTCCTCTTTAGAAACATAAAAACTCATTTTCGACCAGGGTTGACATGTGACTCATTCCCCTTGATCACATCAGCTATTATGTTATTTAATCCCACTTGAGGAGTTTGCAGACCTAATATACTCTGTTGCCAGGGACTTCTGAAGACTTTATAATTTATAATGTTAAATGACATAATTGGTTTGATATCTAAATAGCTGGTGGGCCCTAACTTCCGTGAACTCACTGATTCTTACTATTATGTAAATACTCATTCTACGTCACATAGATCATTTGCGTTCGACAGTACAAGTTGAGTGAACATGAAAAGACAGCTTCGTAGCAACCAATATGATGTGAGAGGAAAAGGCCTTGGCTATAACTATAGCGGAGTAAATACCACAATAGTTGACTCAGGATATATATTGATGATCTTGATGTATTTATCATTGATACATATCAAAATTTTCTTGTCTTTTTGTATAATATATTTGCATAACTTAAGTAAATAATTAGGCTAAAGCAAGAAAGACACTATGCAATCCATCCCCTTCGTAAGATAAGGATTAATAGCAACATCGATATTTTTACTAATGTGTAAAAATATTCGCAGTAAGTTGGTCTATAGGCTTGGACAATATTTCTTTCGAACGCCAAAAGCAAGCCACAATTATACAACGTTATTTCTTCAATATGAAATATAAGGAGCCTGCGAGCACACGACAAGAACTTAAATGGTGGAATGTATGTCTTCGATCAAGCATGTGGCCGACGATAATTATATTAGACAGTTCAAAAGAGGCGAACATACCATATGCTGTATATGTTATTTTGGCGGTTTCAGCTTCAGACGTTGAAGGCAACAAAATGGATGAGATGTAGTAAGGTGTTAAAAGTTTTAACAGCTTTGTAATAATAGTATATGTTGTACAACAATAATGTATGCATTCATTTGTAAAAATGGTACAGTATTATATATAAAGCTATCTAAAATGTATAGCAAGATACAGACTTAGTGCAAGTGCTCACACCCATCATAGCCACCCTGCTTCATCCGCCTTCACACAAAACATTCGATTAAAAAAACCCGCTCACAAATATTGAGCAGACGTAATAACCTGACGTTATATGGTTATGGTAATAATAGACGTTATTGCATATATTTTGAGTTGTGGAGGGGAGTGGCCCGAGGGGGGGGGGGGGTGTACTTGATGTATTTACTATAGCTTTTAACCAGAGTACAAACTGCGGATTGGTTACACAAAGACGAATCAGCAACATGGTAAGAATAGTGGTAGGAGCTTGAGGATTGAACTTAAATATTTAGAAGGTGTATTTTATTAAATCACTTAGATGCATATATCGCATAATGAAATCAAATAAATAAAAAGTTCAATGAAATCTGAAATATCACTGAAACTCTAAAAATATTCAGTTTTTCTTCATTGGTTACATTTTCGGTCAATGCAAGGACATTCCAATATTAAATTACACTGAAACTCACTAATCCTACTGAAATAGGTAGTTGGATTAATACTGCAAAGTTTCAGCGTTTAGTGTTGATTTAATGTTACTGTTAATTCAATGTTAATTTAATGGAGTGTTGATTCAGTGTCAATTCAGTGTTATTTCAGCGTTCATTTCCGATTTCAGTGATATTTTTTACAAGCTGGTACCATGATCAGTTTTGGTGTTCAGCATTCATTTCCGATTTCAGTGATATTTTTACAAGCTGGTACCATGATCAGTTTTGGTGTTATTGAAAAAACTGCTTCTTCTAAATGCAACACAGAGTCTTCTTGAAATGACAATAATATATTGTTATGTGACTATTTACAACATTCATCTATAAAAAAATAAGATAGCTCATGCATTGTATGTTGAAGTGGCAATCATATCCATAATCACTGGAAACTGATGGGTACCAATCATTTTGATACAGCCTGTATTGTTTCATAGTGTTATATAACCAATCATAAAAGCAGTTTACAAGGCAGGAGTCAGTGTTATTTCAGTGTTCATTACCGATTTCCGTGAATTTTTCAGTGATTACAATCGGTTGTGGTGTTATTGAAAAGTCTGCTTCTTCCAAATGCAACATAGGGTCTTCTTGAAAGAAATGACAATAATAATTATTGTATGGTGACTGTTTATAACAATAATCTATAAATAACTGAGCTCCTATGTTGCATTTTGATGTGGCAATCATGTATATAATCACAGTAAACTGATGGGTACCAATCATTTTGATACAGCCTGTATTATTTCATAGTGTCATATAACCAATCATAAAAGCAGTTTGGAAGGCAGTGAGTCATGGGTTAAAAGGTAAGATGTATGCTACACCACATTTCTCCATACTGCATTTTAGAAACGCTTGCTGTTAGAATAAGAAAAATTTTAATTGTAATTATTGCACAGGTCACGGCAGCCCTGTGACCTTTCCGGAAAAAGCCGAGTGGCAGTTTTTTCAATAAATATTTTCTGTGTAAAAACTGTACCTTCAGATAGGTAATGGAATATATGAATATTAACTGTACATATCATAACAATTTTTGATAACAACTTGCATCACAGTTGATCTAGTATAGGAGGTAGAGAATTTATTTCAATCTTATATACGCCATTGTTTTTGAATTAACTGAAAACAAATTCTGTAAAAATGGTATTTTTTATGTAAAATTGACATTAGACCCCACAAAAGATTACCGCTGTGTTGTTATGATAATCTAATCTTTTGATTTCGTAAATAAAATTAGGGGTCTAATGTGGATTCTGGATGCAAACGGGAACAATCCAATGCCTTGTCAAAAGCATTCACTTCAAAATGGAGTTCGGATGCATTTCGTAATACAACTTCCGCCAAGAGCACGTGGCCGAAATCAAAATCGATTTTATGTATTGTGTATGTATCATAGGACGCTCGTATTAATTGTCTCTATGCGCTGGAGAATTCAACAATATAAATAATGGTAGCTCTATTATAGTACACATTAATGTTTTAAGCAGATAAAATTCCAAAATATAATACGTTTTCTGCCTTTGCTTGTCACGTGGTAGGTCTATGTTGAAATTGCGATTATATGTTCAAATAAGTTTGAAATGGATAACAAGACAAGTGGCCGAGTGGTCTAAGGCGCTAGGCTCATAGAGTACTAAGCGGTGCGCTGTGAGTTCGAACCCCGCCGCTGCCAAACCTTAAAAGAAGTAAATTAAAATTTTACTTTTTTTTAATATCATATTTGGGAAATGTGACTGGGAGAATGTATGTATGGCGTGGAGTGGTGTGGATGTATACTTAGATTTGATCACCTACAATTTGTTTGAATCTCTTAATACCGGAATAGGAAAGACGACACCGTAAAGTCGATAACATCGAAAACATCGAACTCAAATCACAAAATAAGCATATCTTCATTTACTCTGATGATTGATTCAGAATTGCTCCCGGAGTCATATGTCATAAGCAATATTGAAGTAGGTGTAATCTAAATTGATTTTGGATTGATGTTACAGGGAATCCATCTTCCGCGCATTTTACAAACGCATTCTTATGCTCTAGCTGTGTACTTGGCAGCGAGACATTTAAAGATTTTCTCAGTCCAAATTTTAATAAACATAAATGGTCACTCGATAAACTTCACTTTGTTCTACTTCAAAAAAGGGTTATCAGTTCGTTTTCCTCGTGTTCAAAATAAGATGTCCTGTATGCCCACATAAGATGCCCTGGACGCCCCCAATAACGTCCTTGTGAATGATCTACAATATCCGCGGAGCATCACCAATGTAGTCAGCTTATCCCGCATGTCTTCATCGTGATTAGATATTTCTCGATTTTGTTGCATCAATAAGCAATACAGCGGGTTTGTCACGTATGTGTTGGCACATATCCTTTAATGGCATAGCGCTTATGATTTTATAGACTGAAAATTATACCCATGAAATAATTCAAAGATTGTACTATTTGAAATTATTGTACAATATTTGTTTATTTTAGGGATAAAATACGTGAAGGATTTTTGCAAATGAACGTTGTTTATGACAATCAATGAACTAAAATCCTCGACACGCAGACTAAGAATTATATGCAACAAAACCAGCAATAACGCTGTAACAATAAAAAGTATATGGAAGGGTTAAGGGCTGTGGTATGAACGTTTGGACAGTATTTATTGTGGGACATTAGAGCACATCAGACATATCGAATTGCATTCTGAATACGAATATTGTCCTTCTGATATCAAATAATTTTGATTTTTTGAAACTCGGAATGTAATACACATTTTATGGCAAATCATTAAAAATTGATATTTTTGATATTTAACAGTACTAGAAGTAAACTTTATAAATCTGATGATTTATATTTAAAGTGTATGTAGGTGGGATGAAAAGCCGACGATCAATTGAAAAATTTAACCTTTCGTATTGAAGATATGGATTTTTTTTCCCAAAACACCAAAAAAAATTAGGGCTTTTTGGGAAAAAATCCATATCTTCAATATGAAAGGTCGAAATTTTCAATTGATCGTCGGCTTTTCCTCCCAGCTACATACACTTTAAGAATATATCATTAGATTTATAAAATTTACTTCGAGGATTGTTATATATCAAAAATTGAAAAATATCAATTTTTATAATTTGTCATAAAATTTGTATTATATCGTGATTTTCAAAAATGAAAATTATTTGATATCAGATATACATGCTTCGTATTCAGAATGCAATTCGATACGTCTGAGGTGCTCTCATGTCCCCTAAAAAATACTATCGAAACGCTCAAAACGCTCATTCCAGATCCCTTAAACCACTTTGAATTCTTTATATTGTCCCATTGCGGCTGTGAAAATAACAACTCTTTCCTTCTTAGCTTCGTGACTTTCAAATCTAGGTTTACTTTTATTATTCATTAGAATAAAAAATAATATAACTGTCTGCCTTATGATCATGAGAAACATGCATATGTATGGATACTCACGGCTCATTCACCAAAGTCTTCAGGGATTGCGCAATGAGACGTTTAAATTTGTCAGTAATTGATTTAAATTGGCGGTAGTTTTGAGAAAAGGGTCGCTAACATACATCTGGAGAGACGATAGACCGAACATTCAACTCAAGTGTTCATCCTCTTTCTATATAAAAAAACACATAATATAAATTATAGATCACAACTGACGTCATTTGCAATTATTTAAACAGAAATTAGTTCCGTAGTGACAATACTGAGCTGCTGCAAACAAAAATAGTACAGATTTTTCGAGACACCCTGTAGCTTCTTGTTCTCCTGATGAGTTACCATAGTAAACTGTGTCATAACTAAGGATTATGATAGTTTTAAGGTGGTACTACACCCCTGGTTAATTTTGTGCCTATTTTTGAATTTTTCTAAAAAATTATAGCACATTGGTGACAAGTAAGATATGTATATTATAGGGGCAAGGACTACAATTACTGTACTGAAAATTCAGCAGCTCAAAGCAAGTAGTTATTGATTTATTGACCAAATATGGGTTTTCACTCATTTTTGACTCCACAGCTGTTATCTGTGCTAAAATAAAATTTCCAATGCAGTAGTTGTAGTCCTTGCCCCTATAATTTACATATCTTACTTGTCCCCAATGCGCTATATTTTTTGAGAAAAATGCAAAAATAGTACCCCCTTAACACTGCTATAAATTTCTTTTATAACATTATTAGGTTGGTAATATTTGTAAAAAGTTTAGGGAAAGTAGTACAGGATGTCTTCACCGTATAGATACTTTATACTTTGGCCAGATCATCAAAAAGGTGATCACTTAGAAAAGGCAACCTTTTTGGTTGAAGGAAGAGGATAAAAAAGGCTTTGTGGAGCCTTCACCTTTTTGGTTGAAGGAAGAGGATAAAGAAGGCTTGGTGGAGCCTTTAAGCTTAGATCTAGGATTGACGAGATATTTATATAGATTTAGCTACATTTAAAAGTAAAATGCACTTCAAATAAAGTCGTATTGGATGTTTTTAATATTTTCCACAGGGAATTTGTGCAAGCTGACCCTTCTATAACGGATTTCGTTGATACCCTTTGTCTCTTTTAAACGGATTTTTTTCTTGAATATATGTTCAAGGTAAAAACTGAATGGTCTAGGAAATTGATTTGAGAATCACTGTAATGTAGTCTACCCACAGCATTTGTATACTATCATGAAAGTTAATCTGTGTTGGTAATCAAATAAATGAAGAATTGAACTTTTGTTCACAACACGTAAAGTTGCTCACCTGAAAGTTTCGGTTGTGTACAGTTCAACCTTCGTCAGCAGAATGATACAGGGCGGGGGGGTATAACTTAGCAAACCAAAGTCACAAGTCGTCAAATCGATCAACGAACTGGCTCATTCTGCTGACGAAGGTTGTAGTGTAAACAACCGAGAATTTCAGGAGCGCAACTTTATGTGTTGTGAATAAAAGTTCAATTCTTCATGCATTTGTATACCCTACATTTGTTTCTGCAAAGCACTTTAAAAACGTTTTCTAAATTATTTGTTTTACTAAATCAGAATATTTAAATGTTGGAATATAGGCCTAATATAAAATTCATAAAAACGTTTAAACCTATTTCGTATCAAAACCATTATAAAACAGTTTTATAATGTTAACCACATATTGTTTATAATGTTAACCACATAAGTGTTTGGGCAAAAAGTTGTAAATACTTCGTAGCAATATTTGAATTTTTTAAAAATGCTTTTAAAACGTTTAATAAGCTAAATATAACTCAAACATGTTCAGGCAAGCTTGTGCGTCCATTTAAAAATGTTATGAAAAAACAGTGTGTTTCTAATATTCTCCGCTGCTACTTTATCCACAATAAGCAAGACGTCTCATTCTGTTATTTTATCCAACTAAATAAATCGAATCAGAGTGAAACAGTTTTTATAAGTGGGGGAAATCCCAGACAGTATTTCCGTATTCATGTACATTTTTATTCTTATCTATAAAGAGAGATCTACCGGAATATGATAGACGACGTCGACAAAGAAAACGTTGAACTTGAATGACCTACTTAACATACGTTTCGCGTTAAGGGATTTACTTTTATTTGGATCGATACGGCGGATTATTTTGAATTCACAATAATATTTCCACCGGCTTCACGTAAAGTAGAATTTAATATATCGTACAATATGAATTCAGTTTTGATTAGCCTGATAACAAAATTACATCAATCTTCAGAACATGTCATAACCGTCTCATGGGGAACATGTATATGATCTCTGTCAACATGTTATCTTATTTTGCTTTTATATTCCTTTTAGATAATTTGAATCAGAGTGATGCACTTTTCGTACAATAGGGGATATAACGTATTTTAAGTTTTAATATGCGTTGTTATATCATAACATTAATACAAGGTCATACCGTAATAGGAATACAACAATAAATGCTGTACTTGAGTAACTCAATCAACATCCTCCATTACGGGATGCAAAACGTTTAGCCTAGGGAAGTGCTTTTACCTAGTCGATATTTGAATTCACAATAATATTGCTTCCGGTAAAAAGCAATCTTATAAAGCAAAATTAAGTGTAATATACGTATGGATTGATTTTTGATTAACGTGATAAAAGCAGCAAACCCATCTTGAAAACAAATTATAAATGTCAAATAAGGTTAAAAAATGTATATCTCTTATTATGGTAAATCTTGAATTCATAACAGAATTGCTCCCGGTATCATAAAAAGGAATCGCATAAAGTGTAATCTACATAGAAATATATGAATTAAGTTTTTGTTAACATTGCAACAAAAAGCAAATCATCTTTAGAACATGATATAAACGTCTCATGCGGTTAACCCTGAATGAATACCCTTTTTCATGATCAATCTTCATCATTTCATTTGATTGAAGATGAAAGCGGTCACAAGCAATTTAGTTTTGAGCTAGAACTAAAACTTTTATGTTCCAAAATTAAAGCCGTGTTGTGTGAAATAAGTTGAAGTTTTTGATGCTATGTAGTCCTCAAGGGAAATGTCACCGTGAGTCGATTATAGTAATGTTCTCTCTTCTTAACTTTTATTTTATTATGCTATTACAGGCTTTAACTTTTACAAATGGTGCAAAACGTATTTTGTACCTTGAGTGCAGTAATCGTTTTCTACAATAAATGAAATTCGTTTTCTATTATCCCTAACAGAACTAGGACTCACTAAAGCTCACTATTAAAACCGCTCTGCGTGCATGCATTCCACGGGACTTGATGACGCAATCAGACCAAGTCATATATACCCAGGGAATCGTTGGCCGGGCCAACGTCACCTGTGTAGCTACATGCTGGGGATCTTCTGCGTGGCGTGCGAGGGGTCCGAGGTTCGAATCCCGGGGGTGCCAAGTGACTTTCTTCTTCATCTTCTCCCCTTTTTCGTTCCTTCTTTCCCTTCCGATAGCCAAAAAACCACGGGTAGAGTTAGGGTTAGTGACCATGCATATTTTTCCTATATGCCTCCTTAACCCTAACAGAACTAAGACTCACTAAAGCTCACTATTAAAACCGCTCTGCGTGCATGCATTCCACGGGACTTGATGACGCAATCAGACCAAGTCATATATACCCAGGGAAGCGTTGGCCGGGCCAACGTCACCTGTGTAGCTACATGCTGGGGATCTTCTGCGTGGCGTGCGAGGGGCCCGAGGTTCGAATCCGGGGGTGCCAAGTGACTTTCTTCTTCATCTTCTCTCCTTTTTCGTTCCTTCTTTCCCTTCCGATAGCCAAAAAACCACGGGTAGGGTTAGGGTTAGAGTGTCATAATTTGAAGAATGATGTATTATACAGGTTTGACAAATACCTTTTACTTTCAAATTAAACGAAATATTTTACAGTGTACTCTGTATCTTTTATGCTATTATGATACTGATCTGAAAAGTTTCCTATTTAACCGCATTATACCCGACTCAAATTCAGTTTACTTTCTTTTGTTATATACCTCGATGAAACATGAAGACACTATTATCGTACCAGAGATTAGAGGTACATGCCACACACTATTTTCCTTAACAAAACGACATTTTACCATGCTGATGCTAACTATCTCAATTGCATTAGTTTTTATCTTGTCTTTGTCTTGTTCCCCATATCAAGTTAGTATTCCTGGTATGCTAACTCTGTTCTTATACCTTCCTGTATTTTATTATTACAGAAAATCAGTTGGGAGCATTAAGGAAGCGAGGAAAATGAAAAAGAAAGCGTACATTTCTTTATACACGTACAAAAGAATGCTTGCTTGAACATGGAATATTAGACAAAGATACATGCTACACAATGAGCTTCTTAACAAAAGAATATCTCTTTTGCACCTCGATTATTTCATTACTAGAGGAAATCAAAGAATAAACATTTTAGGAAGCCAGAAAGGGAATCTACAAGGAATCTTCAATGATCAGGGAATGGCATGTAGGCAAAATAAAGAAAAGAAAGGATAAGAATATTGAAAAATAAAAAAAAAAAAAACAAACAAAAAAAACAAAACAACAACCGATAAATGAAGTACAAGAGAAAACAGAAATGAAATAATAATTGAAAGAAAATACATGCCCATGTAAGATTCACAACTACTCATAGAGTGTTTCCATGATGCATGTTACTAAGCATTAATTCGAAAAAACATGGTAAACAGCGAAATATGTTTGTTGACATTTAGAACCAGGATCTCAGTGTGGTAAACAATACGATACCCTGGATACTCAGGACAAGATTGGAGCGCTACTACTTTATCCTCTATAACACGGTGATCTGTTGCGACAAATGATTTGTCCTGTAAAGGTTGCTTTCAGATTAACAATCGCTAGGGATGCCAATCCGACGGAAACGATGAAAGCGATAAAATATAATCGCCCAGCTCTATCGAGGTTCTCACACTTTTTTAAAATGAGGAATCAACAGATATGAAAATCGAAGTTTAGTAATGCCAAACATTGATGAGAGATGCAGTCTATAATCTGTCATTAATATATTCTGAAGTTGTTATATTTTTTGCTTTGTTTTGTGTATACTCGTATATATGACTTGATACAAAAAAGGGGCATTTTTGGGAAAAAATTCTATTTTGACCCAAAATTCATCTTCTGACAAAAGGGAAACTTAACTTAACTTAACTTAACTTTAAAGCATTTATAAAGCGCCATCTATCTAGGTAGCCTAATCCGAGGCGCTATACAAAACAGAAACAAAAATGACATAAGAAAATATAATCATAAACAATACCTGAAACCGACAAGAAGCATATATAGCAAAAATACACTTTGAATTGGAATATTATATGAAATCAAAAAGCATATGGAAAAGTAACTTAAAGCACATTAAATATCATAAGCAGATTGGAACAAAAATGTTTTTAAACGATTAAAAAAAATATCAAGTGATACACAACAACGAATGTCCATAGGAAGATTGTTCCAATGTTTTGGTGCACATGAAGAGAATGCTCTATCACCATACGAGGAAAAAGTTTTTTTGTGTTGAAAGAAGAAGTTTATCTGACGATCTCAGAGTCCGTGTTGGCACATACGGCGTAAGAAGTTCGTTTATATAAGAAGGTGCAAGTCCATGTAGGGATTTCCATGTGAGCAGAAGAATTTTGAATTGAATCCTTTGACGAATGGGTAACCAGTGAAGCTGTATGAGAGTAGGGGTTATGTAATGAAATTTACGTGTCTTTGAGAGTACACGAGCAGCTGCGTTTTGTGTTCGCTGGAGCTTATCAAGAACAGTGTTTGAAATTCCATATAAAAGTGCATTTCCATTATCAAGTCGGGAGGTGATGAGAGCATGAACAAGAATAGAGGCAGTGTCATCAGAAAGAATTTTTCTGATTGAGTTAATATTACCAATTTGAAAGTATGCAGACTGACATATTTTCTTCACTTGTTCAGCCATTGTCATGTTTTCATCAAGGAAAATCCCCAAGTTGCGTGCAGAATGTGTAGATTTAATGTTGGCATCAGCAATTTGAATATGAGTATTTTGAATTTTATTGCGCATTCGCGGTGTTGTAAACATGATAAGTTCTGTTTTTTCGTCATTTAATTTTAACTTGTTCACAGTCATCCATGATTTAATATCAGCAACACAGTGTTCAATTTTTGCACGTATAGCTGATTCCTCATCCAGGGAGTTAATATCATAGGAAAAATATAACTGCGTATCATCTGCATATAGGTGTACATTAAGTCCATGGTTCCGCGCGATGTTTGCAATGGGGCCAGAATAGATGGTAATAAGCAACGGTCCCAGCACTGAACCTTGGGGCACTCCAAAATGAAGAGGTGCTGAGGCAGATGAAGTTCCATTTATGGTTACAGATTGCTTTCTGTTGCGTAGGTAGGAGCAAAACCACTCGAGGGGCGGCCTTTGACACCAATAGACTCCAGACGATGTTGTAAAATTCCATGATCAATGGTGTCAAAGGCAGCAGAAAGATCCAATAGCACTAGGAAAACACCACATTTCTTGTCGAGGGAACACAGAATATCATTTTGAACTCTTACCAACGCAGTTTCTGTTCCATGATACTTTTTATATGCAGATTGAAATGGCTCAAATAGTTCATTTGTTGAGAGATACTCTGTTAGACGCGAAGCAACATGGTTTGACAAAACTTTCATCCTTTTACATAACAATTCCAGTTTACTTATTTGCAAGAAGAAGCACTTTTTTGTTATCGCTTGGGAAAAATCATTGTTTTTGCCTAAAATGGGCCCAAAATGGCCGAAAAATGGCAAAATTTGACCAAAATTAGCCCTTTTTTTTCACCTTAAAATTTGAATTTTCATACAAAATTTCACAGATGTGTTGAAAATGATAACATACATAATATTCAACAAAAATTAGATTAAATTACAGTGAAAAAAAAAATTGACAGGGGGGCACAAAATTATCAAGTCCCCCATGCACTCCTATGGTAAGTCTTATCAGAGAAAATGGCCCAATGTTCCGACAGTAATTTCGTCATAACTTCACTTAGCAATACAGTAGAAGATTGGTTTTGGTGTCAAATTGTTTCTGAGAAGTTCTCTCTTCCAGTAAACAACAATTCATGTTAATAGAATTAATTTGAAATTTTTATGCCTGTCCCTAACATGGTCCAAGACTGAAAATCATGACCCATAATTATTACGATTATTTCAATTTATTTGAAATTAAAAACAATTCGAGGTAGCCGTAAAAGTCAGACATTTTCTATTTAAACATGTGTTTAATGTGATATACCAGACTAAGATACAACACTGCCCACATGCGATTGTTACTTTTATTGCTTGCACAGTGCGAAGGGAAATTTCTATGAATCTAACTACATTTATACTTTATTCTTTAAAATACTATCAGAAGTGGAAAGATGGGGAAAATCAATAAAGAAAAAGAAATAAGTGCATTTTCCCTCAATGGTTCGGTCCTTGGCCGGGGAAATCGATAGATATCTTGTTTTTTATCTTCAAATGAGCGCATGGATGGTCATAAAACTAGAACGAGTCATTTGGAGGTACATAATTTGTGCTGAGGATAGTAATTCAACGTCTAAGCGTTGCGTTAATGCGTAGCAAACTATAAATTGTATCATATGTACCAAAATAAAATAAACATGGCTAGACATTTACATTGCAAATATCTAAGAATAAACCTCTAACACGCACTTGCTGGAAGAGTAATTGCTGTTACGACTGTTGAACTTCATTGCCATTGCAATGCAAATGGTTGTATCCTGTTGCTTATTTTGAAATAATACATTCCTTTTCCTTGGATATTTGGAATGAATTCAAAAGGTACATTGCAGTCAAGGACTTTCCTAAAACGATTTATCTTGTTACATCTATATATACCTTGACAAAACTCACACATCAACGTTATTCTTGAACATATTGAATGTCTGTGTGGAATCAGAACTGCCTCTGGTAAAAAAAAAAACACTACAGTAATCAAATGTTGAGCGCATTGCTGAATAGTAATAGTAGGTCTAAGGCGCTGGTGATATGTCGATACTGTATACATGATAGCGGTGCAGTGCAGCGTGGGTTCAAGCCCCACCTCTGCCGAACTAATTTTTTTTTTAATTTCATATTATGTTAGTGAACTGTGGCTGGGAGAATGTATCTATGGCGAAGAGTGGTGTGTGCCTCTGGTAAAAAAGTACATCAGTCAAATAATATATGCATTGCTGAATATTAATACGTAGAAGTCACAATGACTTTGGTCTGACTGCATGTTATCGTCGTCTAATTTTACCCGGTAGCATAGGTGACAATTACAGCATGAAATTAGATCACTTCGCCAGTGTAGTGGAACCGAGTTTCAACCCTATCAATCTTAAAAAAATAAGAAAATCTTAAATCACCAGAATCGAGCAAAACCTCTTTCCGTCAAATAAAATTATGGTTTTAGTTATCGCCGAGAGGAAATTCACGATTTGAAGATATTGGTACTTATTGTAGTACTACTAGATAGAAGAGAACAATGGCAGTCTAAACAGTATAGAATAAGGGAGTCTGGTATATAATTCCAAAAGGGGTTGGTGTTTCAACCAGCAAAAGCGTATAGCCAAAAATACGCCTATAAGGAAAGAGTTAGTTAATGCTTCATAATGCATAGAAATAGATAGTCTGCAAGTTTGTTTATATTGCCCTGGATATTTCAGTGATAGGCGTGGGTGATCCGAATTCCAATTGCAACGGGAAATCCGGGACGGGAAATGCCAATGGTAAAATGCAAGGTGACTTAAAGTAAAAGTAAACGGTAATTCAATACGTAGAAAGCGCTTGGGAGGCTTTGCATACAATTTTATAGGTGATTATTGTATTGTGCCTGAAACAATCTTTAATCGGCTTTTGCTTTTCTAGATACATGTGTCAAATTATGAACAACAATATGGGGCTTTGTTTTTACTTTAACGCAGGACAAGCAACACATACAGAACTATCGTGGTTGCAATAGTTAGGATTTCTTATCAGATAGCTACAGGGTGAGTCAAAAAAGTGCAATAGAGAAAAGAATCCATTTGTATTAAAGAACCGAGTTGAACCTTTTAGGTTTGAAAACATTTTATAAATGATATATTCATCAGCAACTTTGTGTGAAGAAATAAAGGAATTAGCATTTACCGTTTTGTTTTTATAACACATTTTATGTGTTAACACGTTATAGCGATACCCAATTTTAATGTTTGTCCAAGAGACATCTAAAATTTGAATGTCAGCGCACTCTGTGTAAGGTAGATTTGGAACAACTGCCATTTTCTTAACCTCATTGGCATTGAAATTAAATGGAGCATCCAAAGTGTTATTGCCCTTGGTCTTTTTTTTAAGGAAAAGAAACATTATTTGTTGTTATCTTCATATTACCTTTACTTTAAATATGTTTATTCTCAATCAAAAACATACAAATGTAGGCGGGTTTTTTCAAATGTCAAAATAAAATGCGTGCAAATTGAAATGGAGTTAATTACAAAATATTCAGTAAGTTGGACATATTTTGGGATTAAAAAATGGAGTTGGAGTCGAGTGAGGTATGAAGGACTTAAAGTAATGTTAGAAAGTTTGTTTTGAACAGAAAAAAAGAAATTAAAATAACGCAAAAATCCACTTTTTTGATGTCAGTTTCAGACCATCTCATCAACATTAGAAGGGCTCGCAAAATGCTTACGACAGAAGCAGCTACGTTATTCATACACACCACCTTTCAGCGCGTTTAAATAATTGACTTTTTGTATATTGGCACTTTATTAATATTAATTATTGTTGTTGTTTTGTTTTTGTTGTAGTTATTTAAATAGTATAAGTCATTTTAGGAAAATAAATTGATTTGTAATTTCCAATAGAGCATTTTTTCAAACAAAAATTATGATTAGATATACATTAAATATCCCCCTTTAATATGCATTTAAACATAGATAAGCATTTCAAATTGCAAATCAGGTCAATCTGAGTGTGGTAAATATATAATACGAGACCCTGGATACTCAGGACAAGATTGGAGCGCTACCTCATCTTCAGTAAACAATATGATCCGTATCCTGTAAAGATTACTTTCAGAGTTACAATCGCTAGGAATAGAAACACCTGATATGGATACCGAAGTAAGTAATGTCAAATAATGAAATATACACAATTCATCTAAACGCGGGAACAACTAAATAATAAATTATCAAGTGACACGATCAAGGGAAATTAGTCGGATGTCGCTAATATTGATTTTGAGATATTGACAAAGAGAGTGTTAAAATTCTTTTGTTTTATATTGTTTTCAGCGATTGATAAATTGACGTAGCTTCGTAAAGAAAAGTCGTATCAATATGGGTTTTCAGTTACTGACAGCTCTAAATGTCCTCTTTAAAAACCTAAAAACTCGACCAGGGTCGACATGTGACTCATTCCCCTTGATCACGTCAGCTATTATGTTATTTAATCCCACTTGATGAGTTTGCAGACCTTTATAATCTGTTGCCAGGGACTTATGAAGACTTTATAATTTATAATGTTAAAGGATATAATTGGTTTGATATCTAAATAGCTGGTGGGCCCTAACTTCCGTGAACTCACTGATTCTTACTGTTATGTAAATACTCATTCTACGTCACATAGCTCATTTGCGTTCGACAGTACAAGTTGAGTGAACATGAAAAGACAGCTTCGTAGCAACCAATATGATGTGAGAGAAAAAGACCTTGGCTATAACTATAGCGGAGTAAATACCACAATAGTTGACTCAGGAAATATATTGATGATCTTGATGTATTTATCATTGATCTATTTCAAAATTTTCTTGTCTTTTTGTGTAATATATTTGCATAACTTAAGTAAATAATTAGGCTAAAGCAAGAAAGACACTATGCAATCCACCCCCTTCGTAAGATAAGGATTAATAGCAACATCGACATATATACTAATGTGTAAAAATATTTGCAGTAAGTTGGTCTATAGGCTTGGGCAATATTTCTTTCGAACGCCAAAAGCAAGCCACATTTATACAACGTTATTTCTTCAATATGAAATATAAGGTGCCTGCGAGCACACGACAAAAACTTAAATGGTGGAATGTATGTCTTCGATCAAGCATGTGGCCGACGATAATTATATTAGACAGTTCAAAAGAGGCGAACATACCATATGCTGTATATGTTATTTTGGCGGTTTCAGCTTCAGACGTTTAAGGCAACAAAATTGCTGAAATGTAGTAAGGTGTTAAAAGTTTTAACAGCTTTGTAGTAATAGTATATGTTGTACAAAAATAATGTATGCATTCATTTGTAAAAATGGTACAGTATTATATATAAAACGTATAGCAAGATACAGACTTGGTGCAAGTGCTCACACCCATCATAGCCACCCTGCTTCATCCGCCTTCACACAAAACATTCGATTAAGAAAACCCGCTCACAAACATTGAGCAGACGTAATAACCTGACGTTATATGGTTATGGTAATAATAGACGTTATTGCATATATGAAGAGCTTTGTTGCATAACCCCTTACATCCACTTTTGACTTTTTGAGAAAAACAGCTTTTTTTAATTGTGCAAGTATTAGCCTACCGGTTCGATTTGATTCAATTTGGGTTTGGATAAAGTGTTGATGAATAGAAACTAAAAGAATAGGTTTGGTACAATTTTGAAGCCTTCCTACTTATTTTATTATATCTTTTATATCGCGCCTTTGGTGGATGTAAGGGCGTTTGCAACAAAGACAAATTTACCCCTTTTCTAGAAACCACCTTTACAATCATATTTGAGCCCATTTGTTTGCACTACTTTATAACTTGACTAATGCTTTAAAAAAAAAAAAGAAAAATTGAAATATCTCATTTACTTTTTTAATTATGAATTTTAATTCAATTTGGAAAAATGGCATTTTTTGAGTATTTCCGAAGCCACACCTTTTGTTAATTAAAATGATTTTTTCAAAAATGGTGACCCAAAAACAGTTCCCTTTGGTTTTAATAGGTAAAGAACATTCCATGTCTAGTATACATCAAAAAATTAAAACAAAACAATTCTATATTCATTTTATGTTCAGATTTCCGGAAATTCCCTAAGATTTCCCAAACGGGAAATATACCATATCTCCGGAAGGGAAAGTGGTATGAAGGTCAAAGAACCACCAAAATGTGTATCTTTACCCACACTATAATGTCATGTCAATAACTCAATTTCAGCCAAAAGTAGATGTAAGGGGTTTTGAAACAAAGCTCTTCATATTTTGAGTTATGGAGGGGAGTGGCCCGAGGGGAGGGGGAGTACTTGATGTATTTACTATAGCTTTTAACCAGAGTACAAACTGCGGATTGGTTATTTCTTCATTGGTTACATTTTCGGTCAATGTAACGACATTCCAATATTAAATCACACTTAAACTCACTAATCCTACTGAAATAGGTAGTTGAATTAATATTGCAAAGTTTCAGCGTTTAGTGTTGATTCAATGTTACTGTTAATTCAATGTTAATGTGAATGTGAATGTAGTGTTGATTCAGTGTCAATTCAGTGTTATTTCAGCGTTCATTTCCGATTTCAGTGATATTTTTACAAGCTGGTACAATGATCAGTTTTGGTGTTATTGAAAAATCTGATTCTTCTAAATGCAACATAGAGTCTTCTTGAAATGACAATAACATATTGTTATGTGACTGTTTACAACATTCATCTATAAACATAAGGTAGCTCATGCATTGTATGTTGAAGTGGCAATCATGTCCATAATCACTGGAAACTGATGGGTACCAATCATTTTGATACAGCCTGTATTGTTTCACAGTGTTAGATAACCAATCATAACAGCAGTTTGCAAGGCAGGAGTCATGTTATTTCAGTGTCCATTTCCGATTTCAGGGAATGTTTCAGTGATTACAGACTGTATCAAAATGACTGGTGCCAATCAGTTTTGGTGTTGTTGAAAAGCCTGCTTCTTCCAACTGCAACATAGGGTATTCGTGAAAGAAACGACAATACAATTTTGTTATGTGACTGTTTATAACAATAATCTATAAATAACTAAGCTCCTATATTTCATTTTGATGTGGCAATCATGTCCACTGGAAACTGATGGGAACGAATCATTTTGATACAGCCTGTAATATTTAATAGAGATATATAACCAATTTAGAAACGCGGTTTGGAAGGCAGGAGTCATGGGTTAAAAGGTAAGAGGTATTCGTAGTTTTTAACACCTACATATTGCTTGCCACCCCTTAATACCGACACCGTAAAGTCGATAACATCGAAAACAACGAACTCAAATCACAAAATAAGCATATCTTCATTTACTTGGATGATTGATTCAGAATTGCCCCCGGAGTCATATGTCATAAGCATTATTGAAGTAGGTGTAATCTAAATCGATTTTGGATTGATGTTACAGGCAATACATCTTCCGAGCATTTTACAAACATATTCTTATGCTCTAGCTGTGTACTTGGCAGGGAGACATTTAACGATTTTGTGAGTATGGTCAGTCCAAATTTCGTAAACATAAAAATGGTCACTCGATAAACTTCACTTTGTTCTACTTTCAAAAAGGATTATCAGTTCGTTTTCCTCGTGTTCAAAAAGATGTCCTGTATGCCCCCAATAACTTCCTTGTGAATGATGTACAATATCCGCGGCGCATCACCAATATAGTTACCTTATACCCTCATGTCTTCATCGTGTGGTTATATATATTATATTCTCATCGATTTTGTTGCATCAACAAGCAATACAGCGTGTTTGTCACGTGTGTGTTGGCACATATCTTTTAATGGCATAGCGCTTATGTTTTTATACACTGAAAATTATACCCATGAAATAATTCCAAGATTGTACTATTTGAAATTATTGTACGATATTTGTTTATTTTGGTGATTTTTATTTCTTAATACGTAAACTGAGGTTTTGTGCAAATGAGCGTTGTTTATGACAATCAATGAACTAAAATCCGCGACACGCAGACTAAGACTTATAGGCAACTAAAACAGTAATAACGCTGTAACAATAAAAAGTATATGGAAGGGTTAAACCACTTTGAATTCTTTATAATTATTGTCCCATTGTGGCTGTGAAAATAACAAATATTTCCTTCTTGGCTTCGTGGCTTTCAAATCTCGGTTTACTTTTATTATTCATTAGAATAGAAATAATATAAACTGTCTGCCTTATGATCGTGCGAAACATGCATGAGTATGGATACTCACGGCTCATTCACCAAAGTCTTCAGGGTTTGTGCAATGAGACGTTTAAATTTGTCAGTAATTGATTTAAATTGGCGGTAGTTTTGAGAAAAGGGTCGCTAACATACATTTGGAGAAACGATAGACCGAACATTCAACTCAAGTGTTCAGGGTTTCCTCTTTCTAAAAAACCACATACTGTAGATCATAGATCAAAACTGACGTCATTTGCAGTATTTAAAGCAAAGAATTAGTTCCTTAGTAACAATATTGAGCTGCTGCAAAAACAGTACGGATTTTTCGGGACACCCAATAGCTTCTTGTTCTCCTGATGAGGTACCATGGTAAACTGTGTCATAGCTAAGGATTATGATACGTTTAACACTGCTATAATGCTTATATAACATTATTAGGGAGTGTTCATAAATACTTTGGTAGGGGGCTGGAAAATATGTAGGGGGTCATAAAATTTTAGGAGTTCTGAATAGGAGGGGGGGTTCAAAAAGCTTTGGGTGTATGAACAGGGGGGTTAAAAAGTTGTTGGGCACGTAGGGGGGGTGTAAAAACTTTAGCAACATTAGTCCTGAAGCAAAAAATATAAAATAGCCTGAAATTTTATTCGCGCGCTACGCGCGCAAATGTTCACCTAAAACCAGAACAAAAGTTCATTCCAGATAAGGGCATTTGATCAGGTCCTTTATGTATTTTGAAAAGTCATTCAATATAAGTATGAAGTGTTAAAATTGTCTTGTTGTCTATAACTTAATTTTGAGGTTTGTGTCAGTTCCTTCTGATCTGCTCTTTTAATCACCAAAAGACTGCAATAACTTTGTTCTTCTTTAGTGTTGACAATTTTACAATAATGTTTCATGCAGTACAGATTATTAATTTATTATCAACTAAATCATGTTGCTTTACAATTATAGGCGGAGGAATCTTGGAGAACCGGGGTACACGTTTCCACCCCCTAATTTTTCCATGGGGGACATCCCCCTAAAGATCCTAGTAGGAGAAAAAAAAAACAATATCTGCCCTATGCAACTTTTTTAGCACATCGAAAAGCACCGTGTTTTGGGCCCAAATAAGGTAAAATTGCACAATTTTGCGCTTCGCGATCACACGAACTGGCCCAGCAAATAGCAAAACACACCATTTCGGCAGTAGCGTAGCCAGGGGGCAAGGGGGGAAAGTGCCCCCATGACAAAGATGAATGAAAAATGAAAGATAAAATCTGGAGGGCAAAGGAAAAGAATAGTGGCAAGGAAACCCTTTTCCACCCAAATTCACCCTGATCATGGGCCAAAATAGTGTAAAATACAAAACGTTTGCGCGCTGTATGCGCACATCCCGGGGCGCACATTGTCACAATAAAGGCATTTTCATCCCCATCATGGGCGAAAATAGTGTACAAATGAGGGGGGGGGTCAAAATAGTTTTGAACCTAATATGAGGGGGGGGTCAAAAAGTTTTAGGTCCATTAAGAGGGGGGGTCAAAAAGTTTTGGGTTCACGAAAAGGGGGGGGGGGGGCTACAAAAATTGTCGACATGAAAAAAATATTTTCCAGCCCCCCCCCACCAAAGTATTTATGAACACTCCCTTAGGTGGTAACATTTGTAAAAATGTAGGGAAAGTAGTATAGGATGTCTTCATCGTATAGATACTTTATACTTTGGCCAGATCACAAAAAGGTGGTAATTTAGAAAAGGCCACCATACAAGGTTTGTTGAAGAAAGAGGATAAAGGAGGCTTGGTGGGGCCTTTGAACTTAGATCCTGGGTAATCGCGATATTTAAATAGATATAGGTACATATACATGATGCGATTCAAAGAAAGTCGTATTGGATATTTTTACTATTTTCCACAGGGAATTTGTGCAAGCTGACCCTTCTATAACGGATTTCGTTGATACCCTTTGTCTCTTTTAAACGGATTTTTTGTTGAATATATGTTCAAGGTAAAAACTGAATGGTCTAGGAAATTGATTTGAGAATCACTGTAATGTAGTCTACCCTAAGCATTTGTATACTATCATGAAAATTCATCTGTGTTGGTAATCAAATAAATGAAGAATTGAACTTTTGTTCAAAGCACGTAAAGTTGCTCACCTGAAATTTTCGGTTGTGTACACTACAACCTTCGTCAGCAGAATGATACAAGGCGGGGGGTATAACTTAGCAAAAGTCACAAGTCACAAGTCGTCAAATCGATCAACGAACTGGCTCATTCTGCTGACGAAGGTTGTAGTGTAAACAACCGAGAATTTCAGGAGCGCAACTTTATGTGTTGTGAATAAAAGTTCAATTCTTCATGCATTTGTATACCCTACATTTGTTTCTGCAAAGCACTTTAAAAACGTTTTCTAAATTATTTGTTTTACTAAATCAGAATATTTAAATGTTGGAATATAGGGTCAATACGCCTATTCTCGGTCACACGCCTATTCTCGGTCAGTTAGCGTATTGAACAACCGCTGACGATCGTTGCTTTAATTTCAGCCGTGTCTTCCGAACGAATCATTTAGCCGTACCGGTGCTGCAGGTTTTGGTGACTTTTTAATATCACGGCAGCACAGTTCACCTCAAATGATAGATTTTGAGATGGTATGGTGATCTGAAATATCGGCATTTAAAAAAAAATAATGACGTCATTTAAGAGGTGATATTGTAATATAATCAGTGATGCGAAATTGTACATGCATTTTAAAGCTGTAATTTTAACAAGTTGATCCATTGCATCGTAAATAACACCATAGCAAATGATTGGTGTTGTGTTTATGTAAATTCCCATAGAAACAGGGGTGTCCGAGAATAGGCATACGAATTCCGTTGGCATTCCTATTCTTCTTCATGCATTTGTATACCCTGCATTTGTTTCTGCAAAGCACTTTAAAAACGTTTTCTAAATTATTTGTTTTACAAAATCAGAATATTTTAATGTTGGAATATAATATAAAATTCATAAAAACGTTTAAACCTATTTTGTATCAAAACCATTATAAAACAGTTTTATACTGCCACATATTGTTTATAATGTTAACCATATATTGTTTTGGCAAAAACATTTAAAAATAGTTTAGTTGAGTTGTAAACTTCGTAGCAATATTTGAATTTTTTAGAAATGCTTTTAAAACTTTTAATAAGCTAAATATAACTCAAACATGTTCAGGCAAGCTTGCGCGTCCATTTAAAAAATTTTATGAAAAAAGTGTGTTTCTAATATTCTCCGCTGTTACTTTATCCACAATAAGCAAGACGATCTCTTTCAACATCTCGTCTCAGTCTGTTATTTTATCCAACTAAATAAATCGAATCAGAGTGATACAGTTTTCATAAATGGGGGGAAACCCAGACAGTATTTCCGTATTCATGTACTTTTTTATTCTTATCTACAAAATGAGATCTACCGGAATATGATAGACGACGTCTACAAAGAAAACGTTGAACTTGAATGACCCACTTAACATAGGTTTCGCGTAGAGGGATTTACTTTCATTTGGATCGATACGGCGTATTATTTGGAATTCACAATAATATTTCCACCGGCATCACGTAAAGTACAATTTAATATATCGTACAATATGAATTCAGTTTTGATAAGCCTGATAAAAAAAATTACATCAACCATAAACGTCTCATGGGGAACATGTATACGATATCTTTCAACATGTTGCCTTATTTTGCTTTTATATTCCTTTTAGATAAATTGTATCCGAGTGATGCACCTTTCGTACAATAGGGGATATATAACGTATTTTAAGTTTTAATATGCGTTATTAATTCATAACATTAATACAAGGTCATACCGTAATAGGAAATACAACAATAAATGCATCAATTACACTACAACAATACAATTTTTGTACCGTTTTTACTGTTTTATCATGATACAGGAATAATGATTCTCTTTTTCCACTTAAAACAGATTAAAAGATAAATAAATATTTCACATTCTGCTGTAAAATTAAATATATGTGCATGTCAATAATTTTATCATGGTATTATCTACTGTTCTCTTTGTCACTCAAGACATCACGCAAGACAAACAAATATTGCACACTTTTAGGTTAATGAACGCGTATTACTTGTTGGGAGAGAAATTAGACAAAATAATGCACGAGCGCTGATGTTGATGCGTCTAATGCACGAGTCCCGAAGGGGGGGTGCATTAGACGCATCAACATCAGCTATCATTGATTTACTTGTACAGCTCTCTTCCCTAGTAAAAGTGGCACAATTGTGATTTTACCCTTTCGTTGTTAAATAAACATATCTCGAGATTAAAACAAGCAAATTGAACAGAACAAACGGCATTTGAGAGCTAAGACTGTGCCCTTGACGTTGATGTAAGCACCATGTCACAACGGTATTTTCTAATTGTCAAAGAGGGCGCTTTTCACTTGCCCAATTTTTTTGGAGACAGGCTGTATTTACATAGGCCTACCTAAAGTCACTGATTTGAAACTCTTATCTTAAAGCATGTTTATATTGTTAATTAACATATAACTGGTAGGGGAAATGGCCTGGCGTGGTTGAAGCTTTTGGATTATAGCTTTTTCAAAGCCGATTGGGAGCCATTCTGGAAATAGGACTCATTTTAAAATCGCTGGTAAATTGGTAAAAATGGTTTAACCATAGACCCTGGGTATAACCTAGAAAGGTTTTCGATTTCAACACACCAATAAATGAGCCTAATAGTAACATAATTATAACATTCCTCATGGTAATGTTACATGGGTTATAGAACTGTTTTTATACCGCGAAAACTTCAGATAACTGTCCTGAAAACATCAGTCGCTCGTCGCATGCAATACACGGCATGACGGCAATCCACTTTTCCGCATTAAAATATCTGCACTATCGCCTCGTGTTTTCATACACCCCACTGCACGTGTGAATTGGCAATCTTTCCCAGTTTCGCGTTATTTCTAGAAAGGAGGGTGCAAGCATTCCCTGCATATTTTTTTTCTACGATATCAGAATCAGAAGTTATGCTGAAAGGCATAGTCCATAATAATAAATCTTCCCAAGAGAGAAAAAATCTGATTTTTATATAATTTTTATATGAGCTTAAACTCCTAAAAATGTACTTATATATGTACTAAAATGTACTTATATATGTACTTAGTATATTTGAAAAACGCTTCGCACAGAGTCGGGGTTTCGCCCTTTACATGATAAATGAAAACATTGGGCGATCTAAAACATGCTTCAAAGTCTTACTTTTTTAATCGAGTCGTATCAATTTCATGTATATGATCAACCAAGCTTCATTAATAAAAATAAGTATAGTCCTGACGTTTGTGACAATGTACAGTATTTCAAATTCAAATTTTCCATTTCGTAGGTTGTCATGATCTGTTTGCCGATACACCTCCTGATTGAATCGCCGCCCCAATTAACATTGTTTGAGCATTCAATAGAATAATGAGATAATCTGTTAATTCTGTTTACCACTAAAGTGTGTGAATTGTTCTCGATTGACCGGGAACGGGACCGTGTTTACAACTCTATCCTAATTGCGAGATTAAATCAATTGCATGGGATTTGGCAGTTCACACATCGGATTTGGCAGCCGTGTTTACAACTCTATCCTAATTGCCAGATTAAATCAATTACATGGGATTTGGCAGTTCACACATCGGATTTGGCAGCCACAAGTCAATAATATTATAATAATCTGCATTGCATTTGCCACTTCGATTTTCGTTTAGTGCCGCCAGTTAGGGCCTACTAAAATAGGGCCTACTAGTGCCGCCCGTAAAGCAAAAATCACTAGCTACCGATACCATCAACAATAGCTGGTTAATACTGTAACAGTAAACAGTTATATTCATCCATTATCACATATTCACACACACTCCCTAGATGTTTATAGTTATATTGACCCATGATTTAAACCAGCGTAAACAATGAACATTGTTTATTCAATGTGCACTAGTGCAGAAGTCCGTCGTACTGCGGTGTACCGCGACTGGTGCCACTACTATTAGTGACCATCGATTTTATCGGAAATCTCAAGAGGTGCTAATTGCTACTTACAGAAAAAAAAAAAATGGGATGAGGTACGCCCCATTTGCGGGATCCCGCTAAAAACTGCAGTGCGACTGGGTAGGCTTTATAAATAATATTGTCAGCTTAAACACAGCAACTACATATGAGGTCGTAAATCACGCTGTTATGCCATATGACTTATATGCATTATTGTATAACTCGATAACTACCTGATGCATTCAATTTGTATTTTGCTGCCACTGGATGAAGAAAACTCGAAAACGTGAGTTGGATCAATTACTGAATAATGTTGACGCCTCAATGAGGAAGCCCTGAAGTGTGCGAAGTTATATTAACGCGTCTCCTGATCATAGCCTAGACAGTTATGCTATCTTAATCCAATAGAAAATAAGCGTGATATAGATTTGAAAAGCCACAAAGGAAAGAACTGTTATTTTGACAATCGTAACGACTAAGGGGCGATATTAAGCTTTAAAATTGTTCTTAACCCTTTCTTAATATGTATGTATATCTGCAACGTTATCGCCGCTTTGTTGCCCATTGGATCGTTCATACTTGTGTCGCATATGCCGAACTGATTTTCTAGATCATTTGTATAAGAAGTGCTCTTTTAAAAAGTTTTAAACACCGATTCTGCAATATACGTCAAAACACTTATAAGTGATGTTACACAGTACCAAGTGTGTGTATTCTATATAAAATGTTGTCAGTATAATTTCAGTCTATATAAATAAGCAACGTTACAATAAAAGGCACACGTCAACACAGACGTGACAAACACACCCTCTGGTTTGTTGGGAGAATACAATCTATAATATCCTTAAACATATACAGTTATAAGCATACTGATGCTGCGCCGCGGAATTTATTGGGGAATGGGCTGAAAAAAAAAAAAAATTATATTGATGGCATAGTACATGATGAACAATAGAAGCTTAGGTTAACGTAGAAATAAGGTTTCAAATAGAGGAAATAATAACAAATGAAGAGCTTATAATAATGAGGAGCATATAATAATATAGCGAGTGATACACAGCAAACACAAATCGTTTTCGACATCATTCGCAAAAGGTTATAAAAGGTTGTCAGAAAACATTTAAATGTCGGGTTATATAAAGGGTATATTAAGAGTATAAAACGTTTTCATAACCTTAACAAACATTTTTTTGATAATCTACTGCTCAGCAAACAAAAATGTTTTACAGAAAATGTTTAAATGGTGGGTTTTATAAATGGTATAAAAACGTTTTAATAACATTCAAAAAACATTCTTGAAAACAAAATATTCTAAACAGAATGTTATTTTGGGGTTGAAAAAATATTTTGCGAAAAATGTTTGCCCAAAATATTTTCAATAACGTTTTAAAAACGTTTTCATGACCTTTATACAACCCGACAAACGTTTTAAAAACGTTTTCACGACCTTTATATAACCCGACATTTAAATGTTATTAAAAGGTTAAAAAAACATTTTAAGAACATTTCTGTGTTTGGTGGGTTCAAATATTTCAACATAATGTTATTTAAGTATTGACATAATATTTGGTAAAAATGTTTGCAAAAATAGTTTACAATAACATTTTTTGAAAACATTTCAAAATATTGTTGTAGTGTGTTTTCATACAAAACGTTTTAAAACATTATCATGACCTTTATATAACCCGACATTTTAATGTCATTAAAACGTGTTTACCTAAACCAAAAGCCAAAATATAACTTATTTAAAACGTTTTTAAAACGTTTTTGTGTTTGCTGGGAGAGAAGGAGCGCGAGAAAGAGAAAAAAAGCAGCAAACCCATCTTTAAAACTAATTATAAACGTCAAATAAGTTTAAAACTCTGAATGTGTATCTCTTATTATGATAAATCTTGAATTCATAACAGAATTGCTCCCGGTATCATAAAAAGATATCTCATAAAGTGTAATCTACATAGAAAAATATGAATTAAGTTTTTGTTAACGTTGTAACAAAAAGCAAATCATCTTTAGAACATGATATAAACGTCTTGAATGAATACCCCTTTTCATGATCAATCTTCATTTCATCATTTCATTTGATTGCAGATGAAAGCGGTCACAAGCAATTTGGTTTTGAGCTAGAACTAAAACTAAATGTTCCAAAATTAAAGCCGTGTTGTGTGAAATTAGTTTAAGTCTGTCATGCTATGTAGTCCCCAAGGGAAATGTCACTGTGAGTCGATCATAGTATTGATCTCTCTTTTTTTTAACTATTACTTTATTATGTTATTTCAGGCTTTAACTTTTACAAACGGTGCAAAACGTATTTTGCACATTGAGTGCACAATAATCGTTTTCTTTAAAAAATGAAATTAGTTTTTGAAGATGTATTATACGCGTTTAATATCATTTACTTTTAATTTAAACGAGATATTCTACAATGTAATCTTTATCTTTTATGCTTTTATAATACTGATCTGAAAACTTTCCTATTTAACCGCATATACCAGACTCAAATTTATTTGCTTTCTTTTGTTATATACTTCGAGGAAACGAGTAGACACTATTATTGTAACAGAAATTGGAGGTTCATGCCGCATAATATATTCCATCAGCCACTTATTCACAGATTTCATGTGCTGGGTGCCAATTATTAGGCTGTGAATGTGGTCTTGGAAGCTATTCCATATCAGTTCATTTTGCTGTTGTGGCAGTTAGACAGGACTTAAGATTTTAAGATATGCCTTGTGAAGTTTCTTTTTTAGCCCAGTTTAGAATGGAATTAAAGCAAAATAAAGGTATCCAGTAATAAAAGAAAAAGAAAAGATACGAATGATGAAAAAGAAAGTGAAGTAGATGAGAAAACAGAAATATAATAATTGAAAGTAATGTAAGATTAACAACTACTCATAGAGTGTTTTCATGATGCATGTTGTTAGGCATTAATTCCCAAAACATGTTAAACAGCGACATATGTTTGTTGACATTTAGAACCATGATCTCAGTGTGGTAAATAATACGAGATTCTGGATACTCAGGACAAGATTGGAAGGCTACTTTATCGTCAGTAAATAAGATGATCTGTTGCGACAAATGATTTGTCCTGTAAAGGTTGTTTTCAGATTAACAATCGCTAGGGATTGGTATGCGACGGAAACGATGAAAGTTATAAGATATTATCGCCCAGCTCTATCGAGGTTCTCGCACTTTTTTAAATGAGGAATCAACAGATATGAAAATCAAAGTTTAGTAATGCCAAATACTTAAAGATATCGTCTATAATCTTTTATTAGTATATTCTGAAGTTGTATTTTTGTTTTGTGTATGATTTGACACACGACTAGACGACAACAAGAAATACATGGTCCAAGAATGGAAAGCATTACCCATTATTAATAAGAAAAATAACTGAAGTTTTTATCATTATTTGGGTTTACGTATTTAACTTAACTATTTAACTTAAAAACAAGTTGAGGCGTCAGTAAAAGTCGGTCATTTAAGGGAACTGGAATGAGCGTTTTGAGCGTTTCGACAGTATTTTTGTGGGACATGCGAGCACATCAGACATATCGTATTGCATTCTGAATACGAAGAATGTCTTTCTGATATCAAATAATTTTCATTTTATGAAATTTACGATATAATACAAATGTTATGACAAATTAATAAAATTTGATATTTTTCGCATTTTTGAGATATAACAGTCCTCGAAGTAAATTTGGTAATTTAATGATATATTCTTAAAGTGTATGTAGCTGGGAGGAAAAGCCGACGATCAATTGAAAATTTTGACCTTTCATATTGAAGATATGGATTTTGGTCCCAAAAAGACCTTTTTTATTTTAGTGTTTTGGGGAAAAATCGATATCTTCAATACGAAAGGTCGAAATTTTCAATTGATCGTCGGCTTTTGCTTTTCATCCCACCTATATACACTTCAAATATTAATCATCAGATTTATAAAGTTTACTTCGAGAACTGTTAAATATCAAAAATATCAATTTTTAATGATTTGCCATAAAATGTGTATTACATTGCGAATTTCAAAAAATCAAAACTATTTGATATCAGAAGGACATTCTTCGTATTCAGAATGCAATTCGATATGTCTGATGTGCTCTAATGTCCCACAATAAAAATACTGCCCAAACGTTCATACCTCTTCCCTTAAACATGTGTATTATGTGATACCAGATTAAGATACACTATCCACATGCGATTGTTACTATTATTGTTGGCACCGTATGAATTGAAATGTCTAAAGTGGAAAGATGGCATAATTAAATAAAGACAAAAAAATCAAGAGCTTTTTCCCTCGATCACTCGGTCCTTAGCTGGGGAAGTCGATAGATATCGTGTTTTTGTTAAAATGAGCGCAAGTATTGTCATAAACCTACAATGCTGGCCATAAGTGTTGGGACGGTTTGATAGGGTAATGTAAATAAGCCCCCCACTCCCCCAATCAATGTTGAATTCGACTTTTTTGGTCACACGAGCCTTGTGGCACCCAACATTGATTGGTGGGGAAGGGGAGGGTTGGGGTGTTAGGAAAGTGTTTAGGCTTGACACCAAAGAAACCTCCACTTTATCACGTTAATAATAACGGAAATAAGGTCATACTATAGTGTACGTTTTCCATAAGTGTCCCAACACATTTTGGCCATGGTTGTATTTGAAAAGTTGAAAAAAATCATCTAATTTCAGTTTTTTGCTTATAACTCAAAAAGTAAATATGATATTGACACCAAATTTGGAGCAGTTAGAGATCTTATCATGTGGCTTTACCAAAAAATTTTTGGATGGCTACATTTGAAATTTAGGGACTGGTCACTTAAAATGTCTTAAAACGATATTTTGGCCCTGTCTAAGTTCACTATTCGTCACTTTAACTGTCAAATACTTGGGTTTTAAAATGGAAAATTATTGTTTCCACCAATTAAAATGTTACATTACAGCTATAGAAGAAAATAAAAGTTATCACAACATCTCGTGATCAAAAAACAAATAAAGGAATCGAACCCATGCACACTTGTTTTCCCAATTTACCGCAGTCTACCACAAATGAAGCAACAAAATACAGAAAAAAAAAAGGACGGACATTGGCAAAATTAATAGAACGACGAATATGATATGATGAAGGATATTGTAAAATAATAACAAAAAAAGAAAAGAATAAGATATATAAATAAATTCAGGGGCTCGAACCCGTGTCCACTGTGCCTGTGGCAGATGCCGTATCCATTGCACCACAGAGCTGTATTACTTTAACAGGCTTAAACTGTAATATAATGCTATTCAAGATGCATGTATATAAATATACGCTCTACGGACGATAAACAGTCAAACAAATCACACTTTTACGGCATTTGTTTCATTAACTGAATATTTATCATATAGCAGGTGTTGGCTGACATTTGTGCTCCACATATATTTCAGTTTTGGGCCGGGGTAAAATGATTTTGGGACAAAACGAACGATATACACGTTTGTAAAAAGAAAAAGAAAGTAATATTATATTAAAATTCTTTACTCTTTAAAGACGTGTATACCGTCCGATTTTGTCCCGTAGTCATTTATCCCGGAACAAAACTGAACTAAATGTGGAGCACAATGTCAGCCAACACCTGCTATATGATAAATATTCAGTTAATGAAACAAATGCCGTAAAAATGTATTTTTTTGGACTGTATATCGTGTGTAGAGCGTATATTTATATACATGCATGTTGAATAGCATTACATTATAGTTTAAGCCTGTTGAAGTTACACAGCTCTGTGGCGCAATGGATACGGCATCTGCCACAGGCGCAGTGGACACGGGTTCGAGCCCCTGAATTTATTTAGATTTCTTTTTCTTTTCTTTTTGTTATTATTTTACAATATCCTTCATCATATTATATTCGTCATAAAAAAAAATTAAAAAAATGTCCGTCCTTCTTTTTTCCTGCCGACTATGATTATATTTACACGATATACTCGTTGCAAATACCACATACGTTTTTGATGCAAACGATGAAAATGATTAAAGTTTTGTTTTTTTTTCTTCTAAAAATTAGCTTTTTTTTCAATTTTAAGTATTTTTTTCCCAAAATCACTCTTTTAAAAGACTTCAATCAATTCCTGTCAACAAATATCATGTATTTCTGGCGATTAAATCACTACTCTTTCAAAATAAAACATCATTTTACGCAAAATACGTAGTTGGCATAGGCTAATAATGTTCAGAACGCACTGTAAAATACATGATATTGCGTATAAAACGTGACCGTATCCCTAAATCACATGAGGAAAATGCAATAATTTTTATATAAGTGAAAAGATAAATAGTTTCTCCGTTTTCATGTAAAATTTGATGAAAATCCAAGCTATGGTTGAGGAGATATGGGCCAAAACACACATTTTAAAATTAGATTTTTTGTACCTTAGAGACATGTATTTGAAAAGTTGAAAAAAAATCATCTAATTTCAGTTTTTTGCTTATAACTCAAAAGGTAAATATGATATTGACACCAAATTTGGAGCAGTTAGAGATCTTATCATGTGGCTTTACCAAAAAATTTTTGGATGGCTACATTTGAAATTTAGGGACTGGTCACTTAAAATGTCTTAAAACGATATTTTGGCCCTGTCTAAGTTCACTATTCGTCACTTTAACTGTCAAAAACTTGGGTTTTAAAATGGAAAATTATTGTTTCCACCAATTAAAATGTTACATTACAGCTATAGAAGAAAATAAAAGTTATCACAACATCTCGTGATCAAAAAACAAATAAAGGAATCGAACCCATGCACACTTGTTTTCCCAATTTACCGCAG
>NW_027305726.1:47500-75000 GCF_039555335.1 Amphiura filiformis | reverse complement strand
ATCCCTGAATTATATCGTTGTACCTTGAGACGATAGATGTGTCAGACAGTTCTTTACTAAGGAATGCTTCAAGAGAAGAAACATTTTCATAGCCCGATTTTACATTTTTCATCAACATTTGAAGCTCAGCTTTGAAACCAGATTCTTCCACATCAAACTTCCCCCAAATATCATCAATTCTACGGAGAGACTCTTCAGCAACATATTCTGCATAGATATGCATATCACTGTGATTATCATATAGTATTTGCCTCTTCTTTATGATGCCTTCCTCAACTTGTGCACACTTCTTGATGATATCGTCATCGATTGCTATGTCTTGTGTTTGTTGGTCCACTGATGTCTGTTTACCATCTAAAAACGTATACACGCTTGCCTGCTGTTTGCCATCTGGCCAAATATCCTCTCTTGTTTCTAGATCTACAACGATGAATTTATAGTTGCCCTTATCCTGTGCATACGTTTTCTGTAGTCGCAAAAAGAACTCTTGATTCTTTTCACAATTGTCCTTATCATCGTCATTGGCAGTCCTGTAGAATACGTAGACATGTTGCTTGTCATCCACTGTGAAGTCATCTTTTCGTCCAATATAGATGATTCCTTTGCTCTTCCATGATTTGATAGATTTTATGTTGTTCAAATCCTTTTGAAATTCGTGATCGTTGTACTTTGATACGAAAGATGCGTCTTCAGTAAGGAATTCTGCAAGAGACGGAACCTCTTCATCCCCCGATCTTACTTTCCTCAGCAATTTTTGAAGCCTACCTTTGAAACGAGCTTCTTCCACTTCAAAATTCTCAAAAATCTTATCAATTCTACGGAGACACTTGTCAGCGACATAGTCTTCATTGTCGTGTAGATCTCTATGAACATCAAAGAGCTTTTGCTTCTTCTTCGTTATTCTTTCCATGACATGTGAACACATCTTGATGATATCGTTATCAATGGCTGTGTATAGTGATTGAGTCTTTACTTGAAGATCACACATCTTGACAACGTCATCCAATCGTTTCAACTTGTAGGTCAATGGAACTCCCTTGCCGGCGTTGGTAGCTGCAACGAGACGTGGGATGCTTCTTGCTAGTTTCACCGCACCTTCGAATGTCACCGGGAGATCTTCACCAGAATCTGAAACATCGGCTGTGCATTTAAATGTGAACTTTTGACGGATATCCTTGTCTTGATCCTCATATTTTGCTGATGCAGATCCTTTTACATCAATCAACCCTTTTAATTTTTCAAGCTCAACACTCAGAGCTCCTTTGACTTTGGTGACGTCTTCATCTTCTTTGTTGTTGTATTCACAGGTAATCGAGCAAGCTGCTCCCCAGTCAATGGCGTAAACGACATGGGTTGCATTGATGGCTTGCCCTTCTGTAGGTGAAATTATCCCCTGGTCAATCTTTTTTCTGTGCTGGCGAAACATGAGCTGCTGATTAACAGTTTTCTTCTTGTAAAATAGACTCATTCTTTGGGCTCTAGCACTGTTTTTTTGGTCCCCAAGATAGGACCCAGATCCGCTCAGCTTGACCATGCCTGCCAAACAACTTACCTGAAGCTCTGCTTCTACTTCCAGTTTGTTGAACTTTTGCTGTACGTTGTCATCCGATAAAAATTCTATTGAAGTACTCCCAAGATCCGTTTGGACAACGTCTTCGTCTCCAAGCTTTGAGCCAAACAGAGTATCACCCTGAAAAACAAACCGATACACGATATAATTTATTTGCATCTCACAAACCATACAAGTTCTAATTACTATAGTTCTGATGCAAAAGTGGTTGATCTTGACCCCTTTTCAATCAGAAAAGTATTTGCCACATTTTTTTTCATGTTGAAATGGGTCACCAGTAATTTCAAATGTTATTAATTGGGCGCCATTTTTCTCAATATTATGATAGCACTTCACATATTATGACATTAAAATAAACACCCGATACACACCTATGTACACGTAATACATTGTGTCAATACGGTCGTATTGGCACGGTAGATGCCGTGCTGGGATGGATATTCTGTATTACAGCATACGTATGGGCACGGTGTACACCATTGTCAAAATACCACGTACTTTAGTACAGTAATAGCGCCCTCTGTTGGTCATAATTCACTTTAGTATGTATTTTCAATGTAGTGAAGAAATATTTGAGGTAATATGCGACCCCATAGAATATAAAAAGCAGAATATTGGTATGTTAACAATCAAAATGAGGCATGGGGCTGGCTGGGGGTGGCTACGGGGCGTTATCTCAAAGACAATATTGCTCAAAGACAATATTGTTCAAGGTTGCGCCGCAGGCTTATAAAGAAACAATGTTGCTCCAAAAACAATAGCAAACGAGCTTAAACTATAAATTAGCCCCCGATAGAGGGCAGGGCCTGAAGAATGAGGGAAATTATGGGGTAAAGAGTAAAAAAATGTTAAAGTAAATATAACAGAATTTTCGTTATCAGCTAGTCATCCTTAAGGTTACTCTTGCTTTCTTGCCCTGCGGGGCCCTTATAATTGGGGTCCCACTTGTAGTGTTTAGTCGTTGTATGGTTGTCGCCAGCCTCGGGTCTGCCGGCCCTGCGGCCTTGATGTTTTTGGTTGATACTGGGACCCAGCAACAATAAGTAACCTTAAGGGTGACGCGCTGTCTCTAAAATATTTTTTAAATTAACTTTAATATTAGAACCTTGACTAACCTTAATTTAACGACCTTGAAATGTAACTTCTAAAAATACTAGTTTTTATATTCTATAGTGTTATATTACCTCAAATATTTATTCACTACGCTGAAAATACGTACTAAAGTGAATTATGACAAACAGAGGGCGCTATCACTGTACTAAAGTACGTGATATTTTGACAACGCGGTACACCGTACCCATACATATGCTGTAATACAGAATATCCATCCAAGCACAGCATTTACCGTGACAATACGGCCGTATTGACACAATGTGTTACGGGTACATGTGTATAATAATGTCCTATCATTCTGGAATCATCAAAATTGTACTTGGGCCCTGACAAATTCAAAATGTCCGTTGGCATTTTTTGGCATTAATAGTTTTGTGAAATTAAATGATTTAATTCTAGTGATACAACAGTAACCCCATTGACAAATACAATTAAAATAGTATTTTCCATAATTTAAGAATAGTAACATTCTACATGGAAACGAAAAAAAATCCAAAATGGCTGCCATTTTGACAATTTGTGCGTTTTTAGCATTAAGTTTGCAAATGATTTAATTCAAGTGATACAATGGTAAATATCAGTGATAACATGTTAAAATGTATTAATTATTAGCCTTAACTGTAATAACTTCGAACATATAGCTCCCGCTGTTTATTTTAAAATGGCTATTCTTCATTCACTGTATCACGAGTACATCAATAACCAGGTCTTACTGGCGTATTTGTTTTAAAGGTTTTAAAAGAATGTTGCTGTCAAATTGCTGCTCCTTTGTGCTATATTTTTAATGTCTCTCTAACTGAAGGTAAATTACCTAACCAGTGGTTGGACGCGAATGTAGTCCCTGTTTTTAAGAAATCTGATAAGCAGCTTGCCAGCAACTACAGGCCTGTTTCACTACTTTGTATATGTGGCAAGATCATGGAGCGTGCTATTTTAATATGATTTTTCCTGTTATTAAAAACCAAATCTACCCTCTCCAACATGGGTTCATGAAAGGACGCTCAGCCACTACACAGTTAGTTGAAGTTTTCCATGAAGTTAATTCCATCCTGGACAATGCTGGGCAGGCTGATATGATATATCTTGATTTTTCAAAAGCCTTTGACAGTGTATCTCACGAGCTTCTTATTCATAAACTTGGCTCATTTGGTATCCACTCAGATCTTTCGCACTGGCTTAGGGCTTAATTAACTGGCAGACGGCAATGATGGGGTTTATTCTGACTGGCTGCGTGTTATTTCTGGAGTGCCACAGGGGTCCATCCTTGGCCCTTTACTTTTTGTTTTATATATCAACGACCTGCCTAGCATTGTCCATCATGCAAAAGTTGCACTCTTTGCGGATGACGCAAAATGTTACATTAATGTAAAAAATGTCAATGATTGCAAATTGCTTCAGGAAGATCTTCATCATCTTGTTCAATGGAGTAATATACTTGGGAATTAAATTTTCATCCCTCAAAATGCCAAGTCATTACTAGTCTGGTGCCCAAGTCCAAAACCCAAAAGTAGCGTCCGCACAATGTTTTTTTCTTGTTTCTATATCACCAAGACCTACTGATTCAGAAATTGACTAATGCCACCTCAGCACCCTTGGGCATTTCGAGATATCCAAGATGGCCGCCAAAATGACTGCCATCACATATAAATAGCCATATATCAGCTATATAAACACGTATGGTGATGATTTTAGTGTCTTTGAATGAGTTTTAGAGGTCAGCGAATTCATATTAGTTCTTATCTAAACCACAGAAGTCTTTATTCACGCTGAAATCCAATATGGCCGCCAAATTGACCGCCGCCATATATAAATAGCCATATATAAGGTATACAAACAGGTATGGTGATGATTTTAGTGTCTTTGAATGGGTTTTAGGGGTCACCGAATTCATATTAGTCCTTATCTAAACCACTGAAGTCTTTATTCACGCTGAAATCCAATATGGCCGCCAAAATGACCGCCACCACTTAGAAATAGCTATATATCAGCTATCTAAGCAGATATGGTGATAAAGTTAGTGTCTTAAAATGGGTTTTAGGGGTCAACCAATTCATATTTGGCCTTATATGAACCACTGAAGTCTTCATTCACATTAAAATCCAATATGGCCGCCAAAATGCCCACCATCACATACAAAATGGCTTATATAAACAGCTATGGTGATGACGTTAGTGTCTTTAAATAGGCTTTCGGGGTCAGCGACTTTCATATTTGGCACATCTATATCTATATTTTATATCTAAAACACTCAATTCTTTACTCACATTAGAACCGATGATGGTCACCATCTTTTTACATGGGTTGCTACATCTAAATGCTGAGTGTGCTTAAGAGCTATAACAGTGATATAAACAGCTTTGATTTTTATTAAAGTCACTTATTCATCAGGTACAACTACATACCGGTATCTGGTAATGTCACAGGTGTCAGAGGCTTGTTTTCATCTTTCAGCCACCCCAACTGACCTGGATCCAGATCAGGTGGATGTTCAGGGGGAAAGGAAATGCTCGCTTCCATATGAGGTCGTTTTACATTTTCAGCAAATTCCGCAGTTGTTGGTGGCAAGTTATTCAACTTTGATGTGGTTATCAGTCACTTTCCGTTTGCAACTTTTGACAACCAAGTGCAGTACCGAACACCAGTTGGCTACAACAAAATGTGGTAGCCTCTGCAATTGTGCCATCCACTGCTTGCTCTATATCACCCGTCTAGCTTGTGGTCCTTTAGAAGTAAATTTACTTTGATAACAATTGCCTTACCAATTCTTCAAAGATATGCCATCGTGTCAGAACCAGAGAAGGCATGAGTAGCCAGAAGTTGTGGTACAATATAGCCTATACATGCTTCTTTGCGGTTGCTGAATATTTATTATTGTATGCTTGGAAAAAGTACCTTCCCATCCATAGAAAGGTTACAGGTAAGATTGATGTGATGTAGCTATATGTGAGAACGGGAATGCATTCGTGTCATCACATATGACTTTCATCTTCTTAATCCCTTGGTTGGCAATGAAGATAACTTGCTGGGACATAACAACATCGGCTTTGCGTGGTTTATTTTCATATCGGTCCGTTGGACCACAATAACCAAATTTATTTATTTATTTATTTATTTATTTATTCTTTCTTTAACCAGGGTAGCCCCTTCAGTAACTGGTACTGATCTCCAAGGGGCCCTGAGTGACAATTTACAGCACACAATATAATAAAAGAAGTTGATAACAATTAAAAGCAATGCATGGAAGCAAAAGTTACTTAAATACAGTATTTACATTGTACATCAGGTCAAGTAATAATTACATTATAACATTGTACAAGTTTTACAATCAAATAGTGAGTAAAAGACAAAAAAATTATATAAATTTGTGGAATTCAATAAATCAAATAATTAAGTCAAATCACAATTTTGAAATACAGTTTTTAAAAGTATAAACGGTCATAGAATCAAAGTTTCCACGGATGTCTTGGGGGAGTCTATTCCAAGCATAACATGATCTGTAGTGAAAAGTTCTCTTACCAGGATTTATGTTCCATTTTGGAATGACAAGAGAATTGAAAGTTTGGCTTCTAGTACCATGAGTATGAAGGGATTGCATATAAGAAAATTGAGAAAATAAATATGATGGTGCATTATGGGTAAGACACTTGAACACAGTAATCAAAAGTTGTTTCTCCCATCTTGTATGAAGTTTATCCCAGTTAAGAGAATCCATCATGTCTTTAATAGGTGTTCTTATATCCGCTGATAAAAGAATACGAGCAAGTCTATTATGATGTACTTGAAGTGAAGTTGAAAGAGAGTTTATGCAATTTGTCCAAACAGGACTACAATAGTCAAAGTGTGGCATGACAAGGGCATTGGCAAGCATTTTAAGGGTATCATTTGGGAGATAATATTTGAGTCTACGAATAATGCCAATACGTTTTGAGATATTAGAAGAGAGATGGTGTACATGTTCATGCCAAGATAATAATTGATCAAATACAACACCAAGATACTTAAATTTATCAACTCTTTCAATATTATTACCATTGTATGAAACATCAATGTCATCAAATGTATTCAGCATATAACTAGTACCAAAAATCATGAGTTTTGTTTTCTTGATATTCAAGGTGAGATTATTTTCATTCAACCAAGATGCAACATTTGACAAATTTTCATTTAATTCTGCTTGAAGAGTTGCTGCATCATTAGAACTACAAATAAGAGTTGTGTCATCTGCATACATTATAGTTTTACAGTTTACAGAGTTTGGAAGTGAATTTACAAAATGATAAATAATAAAGGCCCCAAGATTGTACCTTGCGGAATACCAATATTCACATCTTTAAAGTCAGACATAATAGAGGAAATGTTAACAGCTTGAGACCTATTACTGAGATAAGAAATAAACCATTTTAGACATGAGCCAGAAATACCACATTGCTTTAATTTGTTAATTAAAAGACTATGGTTGATGGTATCAAAAGCCTTCTTGAGATCCAGGAAAATTGCACCAGTTAATTTTCTATCATTCATGTTTTTAAGAATGTAGTCAGAGGTATCAAGAAGGGTTGTAGTGGTTGAGTGGTTACTCCTAAAACCAGATTGAGATGGGTGAAGAATACCTTTAGATAAATAAGAATACAATTGGTCATGGACAGCACGTTCCAGAATCTTAGAAATTATACATAATACAGAGATAGGTCTATAGTTACTTACATCTGATTTGTCACCATCTTTATAAATAGGTGTGACTTTTGTAATTTTTTATTCAGAAGGAAATATAGAAGTGTACAATGAAAGATTACATATATAGGCAAGAGAGTCACAAATAATTGGTGCAGAAAGTTTCAAGAGTTTCACATTGAAATTATCAAGACCAGAGGACTTCTTATTTGAAAAATTACAAATTTCGTCAAATACAAAAGAAGGAGTAATAAACCCCAAATTAAAATTACTAGATACATCATCATCATTACATTCATCATTAGTAACATTTTTACATGAATCATCGTCACTATTATTTACATTGTCAAATTTTTGAGCCAGAGTAATTCCAATTGATGTAAAGAATGAGTTGAATTCATTAGCAATATCTTTATTACATGTTGTAAATCCATCATCTGTTTGAATAGATCTGACACTTGCATTATTTCTTGGAATTAGTTTCTTTATTGTTTTCCATAATTTAGTATTATTATTTACATTTTCTTCAATGGCATCAGTACAATATTTCTTTTTAAGTATCTATTTAAGTTATTTGCTTTGTTTCTTAAAGACTTAGCCATCTTCCAATCTTCTGGATCATTAGTTTTATGTGCTTTTGAAAAGAAGTAATCTCTATCTTTAGTCAGTTTAATGTAGTCCCCATTAATCCACTCAGGAAGATGACCTTTAATTCTTTTCTCTTTAAGTGGGGCATGTTTGTCACAAACATCATTAAATGTCTTCTTCCAAACATCCCAAGCATTATTTACATCATTATAATTCATTATATCATTCCAGTTTATGTTCTTCATGTCGTCAATAAAATCATCAGCATTAAATTTTTGAATGAACGAGTTTTAATTGTTTTTGGAGGCAGTTTAATTTGTTTATTTTTACGTATTACATAAATCATGCAATGATCACTAAGACCAAGATTATGAACTCCTGAAGATGATACCTTATCTGGTTTGGTAACAAATGCTAAATCAATTTTAGTTTTACTTGTTTCAGTTATTCTTGTATAATCTTTAATGAGTTGTTTCATGTTACTGTGAGTGGCAAGAGTATTTACTTTACTTGCTTCATACCTTTTACATAAGTCTAAATTAAAGTCACCTACAATTATTACATCATCATATAAGGAGGTGTAGTTTTGAAATACTTGATCTAATTTGTCAATGTAATCTACCTTCGAGTTGGGTACTCTGTAAACTGTACCAAGAAGGAGAGGCTTTGTATGTGGCAAATTGATCTCGATCCAGAGTGCCTCAATATTATCATCATGCAAATTAGACTTTTCTTTAAAAACAACACCATCTTTCACATAACATAAAATACCACCATGCTGCATTCCTATTCTATCAAGTCTGCATAAATTGTAACCTTCAATAATTAGTTCATTATCAGTATCATCATTTGTTAACCAAGTCTCTGTCAAACATAAAATATCAATATTATTCTGATAAAGCAGAATTCTTAAGTGATCAACTTTGTAGCGCAGGCATTGAATATTGAGGTGAGCAATTTTGAATCCTTTAGTTACATTACAATTAAAATCAATAAATGGTTCATCACAAAAAGGAAGTTCATATAGACAAGTTCTAAAGAAGCAAGAATTACACCAATAAGAGGCACTAGAGTTGTAATCAGTAGGTAAACAATTAATATGAAAATGAAGAGAACATTGTATACAAGAAACTATAGGCTGAGACGCTATAATTTTTCGAGAACAGGTGCCACAAAAATTCTCAGCTTTAGACAAATTAATATTTGAATGATTGTTATGAATATTATTTTGTATATTTTTACATCACGAGAATAATTATTTGGAACATGGTGAATAACATTATTTGTTTGATGACAAGAAACATGTTTGTCATCAGTACAAGTAAACTTTGCCTGCTCAGACCCTTTGTCAATTATAGTATTAGTAAAATGGTCAATAGTTATTGATGGAGATTGAATAGATGGAGTGGTTTGTTGAGATGAATTGTTAGTAGCACTTGAAACTGCATGGTTATTAACAGTGATAGTTGAGACAGGATGATGGGATTGAGAACTCAAATCTGTATCACCATTATTTGAAATATTTTCAGTGATATTATGATCATCAGTAGTTGACAAATTGGCATCTAAAGTTATGTTATGAACATTTTATCATTACCAGAACTAGAACAATTTGTGTTAAGAAGAGTCATATCATAATTATGAGAACATGTATCATGAAAAGTACATAAACTTGCATTCACAAGAACATCATTAATATTATTTTCATTAACTTTATCATTAGGTGTTTTAGAGTTTGATTTTAGATCAACTTTGCAAGACTTCAGGCTGTAGGATACTTCCTCTGTGTTACAGACTCGAAGTTTCGCGGTATCTCCGACATTAAGAAAGTTAACCATGTTGGGGCATTTCCCAGCAGACCTGCAGTTTTCACCGGGGTGTGAATTTGTGGTACAGTTCGTTGTTGATACGATTTCCGACCCTGCCGAAAAAGGAGGGATGCGCCTTTCTCAAAAATCCTGATAGTTTTTGGCAAGAAAGCTTATACCGCGTGCATTAGGATGAAGTTTGTCATTCCCCAAGTCCTGAATTGCAGTATTATCTACGAATGTCCAGTTATTCTGAGTACATATATTATGTAATTTATCATTCACAGCATCCAACTTAGGTTTGAGGTGAGGTTTATCTGTCCTTTGGATGATTGATGAAATAGCAACCGAACACTTGGGCATTTCAGATTTCACGCGCTCACACATGGTGTTATATTTGTCAATTATAGTTTCAATAGAGTCTCTTTGAAGATTGTTGGTACCAACATGTATGATGATAGATTCAGCATCAGAACTCTTGTTCACAGAAATATCATTGCAAACTTGTTCAATATGACGACCACTTTCGCTGTGATTGATGACTTTGGCACTGCGTGAAAGTCGTTCACTATCTATCCTCTTGGAAATGGAGTCACCAAATATTAGAATCTTCGGCTTTGAGAGAGCAGCCTGTGATGACTTCGTAGATGCTTTGTCAGTATGAGGTTGAGGTGTAGAAGTACCGGGAGAAGTACGCGCTGGCCGGGAAGATTTCACCTTTGCTTTCACTGGAGGAACATATACTGATGTATCACTACCAGGGGTTACTTCATGTTCATCACTTAGCATAGAAAATCTGTTGTGGGTGGTGACAGGTGTTGATTTACATGTAGCAGAAAATGGGATCCTACATGTAGCTGGAGCAGGAGCCTTAGGGATAGCTGAAGCTGTAGCTTGGCTGGTTGACTGAGGGGAATGCAATGTTTCACTAGGTGTACCACAGACAACAGCATCACGGTAACTAGCTGTTTGGGTCTCAACATGACCTACGGAAACCTTCTGTGTACGACTTAGTTCCTGAATTTGCTTCAGCAATTCAGCTCTCTCAGCCTCAAATACAGAATCCTTCATGTGCAGGTGATTAGTTAGTTCAGAGTTCTTGAGTACCAGCTCATCTATTTGGGTTTGTAACATGCCGTTTTTCAAGAGCAGTTGACCTTTCTGTTCTGCAATTTCTATAAGTGATTGAACTAGGTTGGTTCTCAGATCAGACGTTGTAGTAGGTGCAGGTGATTTGACTCTCTGTGGGTTGATTGGTGTAGAACTAAGTAGGCTTTGAAGTGAAAATTCAGGCGCACTTGATGACAGTTGAGGTGACTGGGATTCTGTGGTATGGTGATGATGAGATGTTGATTCATTTGATTCTGCTGAGTTACAATCAGATTGTTTATCATTAGTTCCTATCTGATCCATTATCATTCTGGCAAGTTTAGGAAGGACTTTAGTAGCCCAGTTAGCATAGCCATTGCCTTGAACTCTTATTGTTCCATTAGCTCTGTAGAAAGTTACTGTAACTCCACCACCGTTTGACGCACAACCTCGATAGATGAATCCATTGTAAGCCATATTTGTAGGCTCACCATAAGCCTTGCATACTTCACTTTCCAATAATTTGAAAGCAGGCTCATTGTAGACAAGAATGGTCAAAGAGAACTTCCTTGGAATAAGTTCCCAGACATCAGGAGGTACATAAGAAAAATCCTCAGAAGAAAATCCATTAAAAGAACTTGGGCTTGCAGTAGCATTGAACATGGAAGATGGTGATGAGTGACTAGTATGACTCACAGAGTCTATTGTTGTGTTCATTAGGTCCATTGAACTGGCCATTGTGTAGGAAGTTCCAGATCAGCAGGTAGCAAATCAATAATCAATAATCAATATGTCTATGAACACAGTCAGTGATGTAGAGTTGTAGTCCAAGTTGAATTATAATACAAAATATGAAATCAAATGTCATATATTTTCTCCAAAACAGTGATCAAGTTTATAAAATAAAGTTGATCAGAAAATTCCAGACATAAAGATGAAGATGTTGATATAAAATTCAATAGGTAATCCAAGGTAAAACAGCGTAATTATGATGATTTGTCAGAGCTCATGTGAAGTGATGCACAGCTAGATGAGTTGACTTCTTGATGAATTGACTTCTAGATGAATTGACTTCTTGCGGGACAGAATAAGATCCTGCGCAACAAGTCGACGTGTTGCAGTATTTTTGTTTTCACACTATACAACAAAAAAACATTGTGTGGATTGATTATGACGATATTTTGGGTTTCGGCAATATATTTAGGAGAAAGAAATTTGACAAAACAGTGTACACAAGCTGATATCTTGATGCATACAATACTGCATTGCAGTGGCAAGCATTTTACGAGCATTTAGCAATTGTGCTGAAAAAACAAGCCATTATTCAACATCAGCTTGGCCTTCATAGCTCCCTGCTACAAAAGCAAGTCACACTTAATAGCACTAAGAACAATGTTCAGATCATCGACATCATTTGTCAACAGCTCTGGGATCGTGTGAAAGATCTTCAGCAAACATACACTGTAGCTCATTGATGTGTTGTGACTGTCCCACAAGAAGTCAATTTGGGTATTGTGATCCAAAGGACTGAGTGATTATAATGAAAACGAACCATGCGAAGCTGATGTTACTATGACCCAGCAGGTTGTCTTTATTATTGCCAACCAAGGGATTGAGAATATCAAAGTCATGTGTGATGACACATGTTGCCCACATAACCTTTCTATGGAAGGCATATTACTACCTGTAACCTTTCTATGGAAGGTATTAGTTCCAAGCGTACAAACATTAAAGTATTATACATCGATCGCAAAGAAGCATGTAGACATTGTACCACAACTTCTGGTTGCTCATATCCTCCCTGGCTGTGACATTGTGGCATATCGTTGGGAAGTTGGAAAGGCAAAAGTGCTTCAAAAGGGCCATAAGTTAGAAGTTTGGTGATATGGAGCAGACCGTGGATGACATAATTGCAGAGGTTACCACCTTTGATGCAGCATGCGATGCAAGCATTCAACTGGGACAATGTGAGCTATTTGGTACTACAGCACTTGGTTGTTAAAAATTACAAAACGGAAGTGACAACCACACCTAAGTTGAAACCTTGGCACCAAGCACCAACAACAGGGGCATTTGCTGAAAATGTAAAACAAATGTATTTGCAAGTTAGCATCACGAGCCAGTGTTAAAACAGGATCCACCTGATCGATGTTAGTTGGGTTGGCTGAAAGATGAACCAAACAAGTGACATTGCCAGATGTTGTGCAACCAGCACCTTCAAAAATACACATGATATGTTATGGTTGTCAGATGGACAAAAACTGTAGCTGAGCAAAGTGATCATGAGGATTATGATATCAAATCTGATGAATAAGTGACTACATCTTCCCATTCAGCATGATTAAGGGGTACTACACCCCTGGCCAATTTTGTGCCTATTTTTGCATTTTTCTCAAAAATTATAGCACATTGGTGACAAGTAAGATATGCATATTATAGGGGCAAGGACTACAACTACTGTACTGAAAATTCAGCAACTCAAAGCAAGTAGTTATTGATTTATTGATCAAATATTGGTTTTCCCTCATTTTTGACTGTAACTCCACAGATGTTGTCTGTGCTGAAATATTCACAGACGCCAAAATCATCACCATACCTGCTTATATAGCTGATATATGGCTATTTATATGTGATGATAGCCATATTGGCGGCTATCTTGGATATCTCGAAATGCCCAAGGGTGCTGAGGTGGCATCAGTCAGTTTCTGAATCAGTAGGTCTTGACGATATAGAAACAACAAAAATACATTGTGCGGACGCTACTTTTGGGTTAAGTCGATATTTTGGGTTTCGGCACCAGACTATACTGTTTCAAGGAAACGTTTGTTAGTGAATTTTGATTATTTTATGAATAACACAAAACTTAGTGCAATCAAATCTGTCAGAGACCTTGGTGTTGATGTCACATCCAAACTTGATTGGAACGACCATATTAACAGATTGGTAAAAAAGTGCAATAAAAATGGGTCTCATCATGCGCACAGTTGGTTTTAAGGCACCTGAAAAAATCACCAAAGCCCTGCATAATTCATTGATCAGGAGTGATCTTGAATTTGGTAGCTGCCTTTGGAGTGGTACATCCAGACACAATATTCAGTGTCTCGAAAGTGTTCAAAGGCGAGCTACCAAGTTCATCATGCACTATCCTGATCTGGATTATCGGGAGCAGTTGTGCCATCTGGGTATGTTACCCCTCACGCTTCGTAGAGAGCAACTTGATATTTGTTTATTTTACAAGTCCTTGTCTGACAATTACGATCTGGATGTTTACAAGTATGTCAAGTTTACAAGTCAGAGATTGGGCAAGACCGTCCCAACACAAGATCAACATGTGACACCTTGCGCCTTAGGATCCCCTTCTGCAAAACGGAAGCTTTTAAGTCCAGTTTTAACCGCATTGTGCCAATTTGGAATCAGCTTCCCCTTAGTGTTAGGTCCTCTTCATCTTTTTCTGTTTTTAAAAGCAATGTGGTTAATTTTTTGCATTCTCATTTTGAGTTAAATTTTCGGCCGGCTGACATTTGTACGTGGGTTTCTGTATGCAGCTGTGCTATCTGTAGGGTGTCTTAATTAAATTTTTGATCTTGAGGTGGGATGGTCTTAGAGGTGATATGCACCTGTTCATCCCAATCCTCTACACTGGTATCTCTCCTACATGTGCTGGATCCGTGGTGCGTTTTATTCACATGTATATATATATATATATGTCTTTTATACTTTTACTTTGTGCAATATATTTATCCATCTTTTATCTAATTTTGTTATTTGATAGTGTAACCAGTGTATGAAGCCAAATAAATAAATAATAAATAAATAAAACCTATTTACTAACCCCCCTAGATAAATGGTTACCAAAGGATAGCTATAGGTCTCTTCCATCTAGTGCAAAAAAACAAAACAAAAAAAAACAAGAATCAAAGTGCTTTAAATTATGTTGCTATGACGTCATAGCACCCGCAAAATTAGGAAACTCTTGCTATTTACAAAACAGAGGCCACCATACAAACATGTATGCAAATTTAACCGGATTTAAAAAAATCTAAATATAGATGGAAATCAAAATATCAAGTTTGAACTTAATATCACTTAGAATAATTTTGTAAAAATAAAATTTACTAAACCTCAACAAGCCCATTCCTATACACTCGAAGTTTGACTGACCACCCAAACGGTTTTCAGGGCACAGTGTCATCGTCCCGATATCTTCATGGCAGAAATCGCCATGGTAGGATGAATCCACAGCCACACATGGCCATTTTGTTCCGACTTGTTTAATAGTTTTGAGACGCATAATGGGCCGAGGGCATCCCACTAAGGCTATTGACAATAGCCTGGTGACTGACCTCTGTGTGTGTCAGTGAGCATGGTATACGCCATGAGGTCATCTGCTTTTAGACTGCCTCCACGATTGGTCTACGCTGCGCTATAGTTCGGCACATATAGAATCAGAATTTGTGTCAGTTTTTGAGCTCAATACTGTTACGAGTCGTACTTGACTCAAGGCCAAATCACCTTTACCCGAACTCACACGAATGCACAACACAAATACACTGTTTGATTAAGCTAGCAAAATGCAAGTCTTTAATTGAAAGCAAGTTATGATTGGTACAATATATGATCTAATAAAGAACTTTGGGAATAGGACTCGCTAAATATTTTAACCGGCGAGGTAGGTACCAGGGAATAATCACACGGCTTGGTAGATGCGTCTTGGTTCACTCGTCTCGACTAGTCCCTCAGATTGGTATTCGGTTCATCGTCTCTTCATCATAGGCCTGAGTAGGGGCGCTAAAATAAAGTTCTTCATAGAACCAGAGGTTCAACCAGGGACTTATTTAGGCTTTTAGAATCAGCCAAGCACGAGTATTATCACACAAACATGAAGACAATCACAACCCCAATTTACTGTTAATTAAGTTATATTTATTACTTACTACATCTTCTTCATTCGGTATGAAACTTTATATTAAAACTAACAAGAGAACTAGGAGTAGAACAAACTCCATTATCCAGTATTAATTAGCGAGAATTGTACTCGCTCTAAACTAAGAAGTTGTGTTCAAATCTTGACGCACACGGAGAGTTTATGGAGAGATGTTAACCATCTGAGTGAATGCCACAGACTACAATTCATTCTCAGTTTGTGTCGTGCACAAAACCTCTCTTTACAAAAAGACCATTGTGACGTTTAACGATAGTCTAATCGAAATGATACGAGAGAGTGATCTCACTCGAGGTGAATGACACCATAGTTTTGAATAAATAAATAAATAAAAATAGAAGGCACGGGCTATAAAATAATATATCGCCACAACATACGCCCTCCCTAAAAGTTTTGGCGCCTGACAAAAGTAAATTTATTGAACACCAAATTTGTTCTACTTTCCAGTTCATAATTGAATTGCAAATTTCATTTATGTTTATACCATCATTATTTGACTGTCTCTGATAACAATTCAGGACATTTTTATAATTCATTGATTATTAAACAAAATTTTATGAAGGTAAATCCATGCGATATAAATCCTCTTATCCTCGTTAGTGTATCCTCGTTGTGTGATGATTCCTTGTTACGAAATGTAATTCATCAATGCATCGTCGTATCAGCATCTGTGGAACTCCTGATACCGAATTGACCCGAAAATTTACAATTGTTAAAGGCCTTATTTTCAGGTAATTTCGGTTTCACGGAAAAATCAATGACTAAATTTTATTTACATTACACAAACATCCCTTACATACCCTTTCACGTACTTAGGCAAAACTCTTCTCCGGGGTTCCAAAATGATTACATCGAGATGGGAATGTTTCTTTTGAGGATTTTCTCTAACTGATTTCCTTCAATATCGCAATACATTGTAACACGCTGTAGTACATTTCGCGAAATACAATAATATACCTTACTTTAATTGAATCAAAATAAAATGATGGTGGCATCAACATTACAATTCTACATTTCTTAATTTCTTAAATGTTTCATTACTTAATTACCTACAAACAATTTGTTCCAATATTGTACAAATCCACAACATACGCGCCAACCAAATATACATTCGGGTTCATTGTCATTATAAATCAAAATACATTATTTTGTGATAATCCCAATTCCACACAATTACAAATAGTACAATTGTGACAAACTTTCAAATTACAATTCAAAATCAATTCAACATATAACTTTCTACATTTATCAAATGCCAAATATATTTGTTTTCATTTTGACGTCCTTGACTTTTATATTAGTCATTCATAAATTTGTAAATGCACACAAATCTTTAGAAGTATTCTTTGATAATTACAAATCACATAATAATTATAATATTATGCCTAATTTCACATTTGTCAAGACATCATTTTTCATACAGCCTTTTGATCGAGTTGCTTACAACTGATCTAACAATGATACTGATTCCATAGTCTGGCCTTTACAGTTTACCAGTAATTTTGACAGGGTTGGTCTTCAGAGACTCAAGAGCAGCTGCGTTCAAGTTTGTCTCTGGTTCCCAAGTGTTTCTTGATTTTGGAAAATCTCGCCACTTTATGAGATATTCTAGACGCCCATTTCTATAGCGTCCTCTGATAATATGCTCAATCACATATTCAGGAGTTTATCCTGAACTGGTGGCAGACCTAGGATAATTGGAACCATTGTTTTCTCAGATTCTTGTGTGGCCAAAGAGGAAGAAAAGAGTCCTCAGGACAATCGTCTAGAACAAGTCCTGGAATTGGATCTCTTTGTTCTAAATCGGTTGGTTCAGTATCATTGCTTGGTCGGACATACCTATCATATGCAAATTTCATACGATTGACGTGAATTGGTGTAGTAATCAATTTGTTGTTTTCTAGATTACGTACACGGAAATTGACTGGACCTGTTTGTTCAACAAGCAGGTATGGACCCGACCAGAATTTCTGAAGTTTGCGTGAAAGTTCTTGCTGCAATGCAGGAATATATACCCATACTGAGTCTCCAACTTGATAAGGAACTTCCGTTGCACTCTCATCGAAACGTTCTTTCATCTTGTTTTGATTTTGCTCTGCGTGACGTTGTGAGATCTTCCTTACAATTTCTAATTGAGAGATTAAATGATGAATGTGCTCTCTGAGATTCTGTTCTGCATAATTGCAGCCTGACGTGAGCGTTACATCTAAAGGAAGTCTCGCTTCTCTACCATACAAAAGAAAGAACGGACTGAATCCAACGGAGTTTTCAGCAGGAGTTGTACGATATGCAAACTGTATGGCTGTGATATATTGATCCCAATCAGTATGGAATTCATTTACATAGTGTGAAATGGTGTCTAAAATTACAGCATTGTACCGCTCTTGTATCGCGTTGCATTGTGGGTGATAACTTGAGGTATTCAATTTCTGTGTTCGCATGATTCGACACACTTCCAAAACGATCTTGCTCAGAAAATTTGTTCCTCTATCGCTTAATAACGTTTCTGGACAACCGTGGACACATATGACATTATCGAAAAATGCTCTTGCTATTGTTGAAGCATTTGTTACTTTCAAAGGTACCAAAATGGGCCACCTGGTGCAGTGATCCGTAAAGCAAAGAACATAACGGTTGCCAGAGGTTGTAATTGGTAAAGGTCCTAAAATATCAACACTAACGCGTTGGAAAGCACCTGGTACTTTCATGATTTGCATTGGGGCGATAACTTTGTGCCTATGCGTTTTGCGTTGAGAACAGGATATGCAAGATCTAACCCAGTTATCTACATCACGATACATCCCTTTCCAGAAGTACCGCTGACGAATTTTGCTGTAAGTTCTTTGAAATCCAAAATGTGCAGCTAACACGTGATCATGGCAGTTGTTCAGAACTGTATCAACAAAAGTGATTGGAACATACAACTGATAAGTATTCCTTTCTGGCATGTGCCTCTTTGCTGGAGTATGCCAAATATGATATAATAATCCCTCATGCACATAATATTGATCAGCCTGCAACAACAGATTTCTAGCTTTAAGAGCATCATCTGGCAATTTGTCGTGCTCTAGAAAATTCAACATAGAACTAGCAAAAGTATCGGTCAGCAGTGCTTCTTTAAACCCTTGTAAATTGATTTCAGCTGGAAGAGTCGGTACATCTTTGTTTTCCACCTTTTGTCATTCCCAACACGTTTACCATATTGATAACGTATATTTTTGACAACATTCACTTCAGGTTTTGTGTCACTTCTAACATCACTATCTACATTGTCATCAGGCAGCTCAGACAAAACGTCCTCCGAAATCTTGTCTAAGTCTGAACCTATCCATACATTGTTTAATTCTTCAGAATTTTGTGAATCAGACTTACAATGGTTACAATCGACACAAGTGTTTAGAGAGTCATAGTTTAACCTACTAAGTGCATCAGCGTTACCATTATTGCGTCCCCTGACATGTACTACATCAAATGTATATGCTTGAAGTTTAATTGCCCACCTAGCTAAATGACCAATTGTTTGTTTCTTGCTGAAAAGCCATTTCAGTGCACAATGATCTGTGACTACTGTAAATTTTACACCATGTTGTAGATATGGGGCATATTTTTGACTCCTTCAACAACTGCCAAGGCCTCTAATTCTGTGGTCGTGTAATTCTTCTCACCTTTGTGCAAAGCTCTACCACCATAAGATATGACTCGTTCTTTTCCATCTTGATTCTGAGCCAAAATGAATCCTAACCCTACGCCACTGGCATCGGTTTGTAAAATGAATTCCGTGCCATCAAATCTAGGATAGGCCAAAATTGGTGGTTCTTGCAACTTTTCTGTAGTACCCTACAAAACCCAAAAATGACCTGACCTCAGAGACCTTGGTAGGTGGGGGATACTCCTTTACAATTTTGACTTTGTCAGGATCTGTCGCAACACCATTTTCGCTCACTATATGACCTAAGTATTTCACTTCTTTCTGACCAAATGAACATTTCTTTGGCTGTAGTTTTAGACCAGCTTGACGAAAACGGTCAAACACTTGTTTTAGATGACATAAATGCTCAGAAAATGAATTACTGAAAATGATGACGTCATCCAGATAACATAGAAAAACTGCCAGTTAAGACCTCTCAAAACTTCTTGCATAGCGCGTTGAAATGTCGCAGGAGCGTTATGAAGGCCAAATGGCATTCTTTGGAATTCAAATAGACCATCTTGTGTCACAAAAGCGGTGAGAGGTTTTGAACTCTCTTCTAAGCCTATTTGCCAATAACCTGAAGCAAGGTCTAAAGTTGAGAAGTATTTGGGTTTGGCAGCGCCTAAGCTATCTAGTGCGTCGTTAATGTTTGGCAAAGGAAAATTGTCACGTGGACAAATATCATTCAATTTCTTGAAATTTATCGCAAATCTATAAGAACCTGGAGAACCAGCCTTGGGTACCATACATACAGGAAAACACCATGGACTAGTTGACTCTTTAATAATTCCTTGATCTAACATTTCATTGACTTGTTTCTTGATTTCCGCTTGAATATGTGGAGTATATCTATATGGTCGAGATCTAATTGGTGGATGTCCATTTGTTTTTATTTCATGTTTTACACCAGAATAATCTCCATGCGGACCTCCTTCCACTTTAAATATATCAATGTATTCATTGAACAAATTAGTAATTTCTGACATTTCTGAAGATGACAAATGATCAGTGTTTACAGAGACTTTAGAAAGTACTTCTTGAAGCCTAGGATCCTCATCCTTACTATCAATTGGCGATGAGTGAATTTCATTGACAAATTCTTCCTTCAAGTTAGGAAATGGAACTATTTTCTCAGATTCAATCAGTGTAAAAGTGCCTAATTTAGTCCTAGGATACAAAATGATTGGTTCATCAGTTGTATTCATTACAACTAAATGAGCACATTGATCAATTACACTTGACACCGTATTGGCAACTAAAATTCCCAGGGCAGTAACACGCCTACCACCTTGACAGAGACCAATGGTTTGTACTGGTAACCTATTGTTTATCTTTGCACAAACTACAGACTGAGTGTGAGGAGGAATTTCTTGTTTCTCTAGCACTCTAATCTGACTACGCTTTTTGAGCTTCAACTTACTATCACCACAATCAATAATGGCACAATGTTTCTTCAAAAACTTCTTGCCTAAAATGATGCAAGAACTAAGATTGCGTGCAATATTCAAAGGCACCGGAAAAAGTACACCATTGACAGATATGACCAACACAATAAATCCTGTTACCTCTAAATCACTACCATTTGCTACTCGAGCAGATTTAATACGAGGTTTTTGTATCATATGATGAACAGAATGCAGGTTTGAATACAACCAATCATGGTTTATTAGATTAATTGAAGCACCTGTGTCAACCAAACATTCAACTGGATTACAATTTATGGAAGCCGAAATGGTATTTGAATCAGACAAATTAATTTCAACAAATAAATCGGAATTGTTCATATCACTCTGTCCAAAAGGTGGTAAAGGGCTATGTCCTCCCTTTTTGTCACAATTGGCAAATACATGTTCATTCTTATGACTATACTCACTCCCACCTGCATGTTTTTGAACATGCTTGTTTCTCTTACGATCCCTCGCAGATGGGTACATTAGTTTAAAGGTTTACCGTCAATTCCCTGTTTTGCATAACATTTTCTCCACCCATGGCCTATACGTCCACATCTATAACATGTTATGTTTCGTTTGGTAGACCTATTGATGGGCACATGATCTTGACTTGAGTTTGCAAAGGAAACCTTTTACTATCTTTGTCACTTTCTAACTTCCCCAGTCTAGTACTTATATTAGAAACCATGCTTGCTACAGAATCCAATGTTACATTTACTTCATCCACTGAATTACTAGAGTTCTCAATAGTTTTAGTACTAGAAGTGTCACTTTCAGTGGTTTGCTGCACTGCGATACCTAATCGTGCCGCGTCTAAGGCATTACGGAATGTCTTAGGTTCTTTGGAAAACACAAATCCACGCAAAGGAGGCAATAGACCTCTGACAAAATTGACATTTGCTCGGAATCTGTTTTACCAACTTGTCTGCACCAGCGCATAACATCTGACGCGTATACGTCCAAAGTTTCATTGGTGAGTTGTTTACGCGACAGCAATTTTGATTCAATTCCCCAACGCCACGAATCGCCCTCAAAATTCTCCTTAAGAAGAGCCTTAATCTTATCAACCGTATCCTTATCGCTTTCGGGTATTGACTCAAGAAAGACGCTAGCATTGCCCTCAATTTTAATTGTCAGAGCCAATGCTGCTTTTGGCGCAGTATAATCTCGAAGTGCAGCATAATTTGAAAATTTGGTAATAAAAGAATCTAAATCATCTTCAGGATTTCCTGAATATTTGATTTTAAATCGTACATGTCGTACTTAGTAGCCATGTTTAAATCAAAATCTAATATTTCATCATCAGAATTACTATCAGATGTATTAGAAATTTCTTCAGAGCTATCATTCAACTTTTCTTCTAATTTAATTTCATCATCACCAGAAGCCATGGATGCTTACAAAAATTAAATCCATCACAATATTTGTCATCAAAATAAGTTGATAAATTGACTCGCTTTAATAAAGCAAAATTATTTAGAATATTTTCAAAGTCAACTCATTAATTTACATCAACAAAGTTTTGCAAATAACCTACATACATACAAGTTTTCCACTATCTATTTACATGCCATTAATTCACTGACCAAATAATTCATATTAGCAATCATAGTACATACTACAAAAATGATGACCATCAATGAACCCGGTTGACTGACAAAGAAAGCCAATTCAATTGAATGAGTATACTGTGCGCGAATTTTAAATACATGCCACGCCACAGTTTATGACGGCTGAATGAACAATCAGACACAATACAAAGCCAAGCTTATAAGGACTGACTAAAGAAAGCAAGCTTCAATTCAATGAATACAATTGTACACTCCATTGATTACACATTAAAGCAAACCCGTCACATACACAGCTGGTATCGATTGGCAGCCAACGCCCATGTCTAGCGCAAAATTATTCAACTCGCCTAATTTTGAAATGAAATAGGCCTATCTACTACGTGCCTAGACTATAGATAAACACACAATATATGTTGATGCCACCAAAAATAAAACTTACCACCATCATATTAACTTACCAAAATAAAATTTGAAACAAAAATGGTAAGGGTGGCCCGTAGCATCACTCAGAAACTCCGCTGACGTCTTCGGCCGTCGATGAACAAGATGTATTAATATATTGGGTAAAAATTGTCTCTTGTAAGTGTGATCTTTAAAATAACATTGATATAAAAATATCAAAACGCCTTGGCTTTCTCCACCATTTCTAATAAAGAACTTTGGGAATAGGACTCGCTAAATATTTTAACCGGCGAGGTAGGTACCAGGGAATAATCACACGGCTTGGTAGATGCGTCTTGGTTCACTCGTCTCGACTAGTCCCTCAGATTGGTATTCGGTTCATCGTCTCTTCATCATAGGCCTGAGTAGGGGCGCTAAAATAAAGTTCTTCATAGAACCAGAGGTTCAACCAGGGACTTATTTAGGCTTTTAGAATCAGCCAAGCACGAGTATTATCACACAAACATGAAGACAATCACAACCCCAATTTACTGTTAATTAAGTTATATTTATTACTTACTACATCTTCTTCATTCGGTATGAAACTTTATATTAAAACTAACAAGAGAACTAGGAGTAGAACAAACTCCATTATCCAGTATTAATTAGCGAGAATTGTACTCGCTCTAAACTAAGAAGTTGTGTTCAAATCTTGACGCACACGGAGAGTTTATGGAGAGATGTTAACCATCTGAGTGAATGCCACAGACTACAATTCATTCTCAGTTTGTGTCGTGCACAAAACCTCTCTTTACAAAAGACCATTGTGACGTTTAACGATAGTCTAATCGAAATGATACGAGAGAGTGATCTCACTCGAGGTGAATGACACCATAGTTTTGAATAAATAAATAAATAAAAATAGAAGGCACGGGCTATAAAATAATATATCGCCACAACAATGACAACAAATGCACATACACAATAATCAAATATGATCACTCTTTAACTATTTAGTACTTAGCCAGCATTCTTCTTCTTGGTGATCATAAAGAGTTCTTGCAATGTTCTGGACGTAAATCACTAGTGCTGCGAAAATCAGCGAAGTCCTTTGGGCATTTGCTCCTTGCGCTGCTTTCTCCAAAAATGGTGCTATTTCCACCTTTCACACAATATCTTTAGGAAGTAGGACTGTGATGCAGTTGTCCCCACTTGTATTGACAGTTGTGTTGCATCAAAAACCATAGATCATCATATTTAGATAATCTATGCATAAACCAGACTTCAGCAAGTCGACAGAAGAATATATATATTCCTTTTTTGGAACAAGTACGCTCTTTGACGTATTGTAGATCTTCTCTGACAACATTGGCAGGTAGTAGTGCATTGACTACATAAAATAATTCTGGTTCGCAATTTCCTTTCTTTGAAGGAAATGGACTGTACGCATATTAGCTAGCTAGCCCAGATCAACACCACAAACTGTCTCAATGATAAAGGCTATTGCAGCCTGTCAGATCCGTATCCAGATGATAATAACTGTAACCTTTTCCATAAAGTCCGACACAATCCGCAGTAGACCCTATGTCTGTCTTTGGTCCATTTTCGTAGCTCCGAAATAATAACCATAATTTCAACCTTCTTCGTTTAAAGGCTGAACTTGTAGCACTGTAGGAATTCTCCATGGCCACACTTTGTAATACTCCCTGAGTATACAGAATAACTGGTTAACATTAAATATTCTCTTTTTGAGAGCTATAGCTACATCCATTCACATTATAATCATATCGATACAGGTCTGCCAAGAATTACTACCAACATGATGTTTTGTAGCCAATCTTGGATTTTCCCAATGTTCTAATAATAGACATTGCCATTTCACCTTACATCGCTTCCTGTGGGGTTTTCCCATGATGTCATTCTTTCTTTACAGTCTCAGGGATTTCCTCTTGACATAAATAGTCTTGATAAATAATGTTGTTGTTATTGCATTCATCTGGGGTTTTCCCTAGATGTCATAATAAACAAACTATTGCATGATTAGAAAGGTAACTTCCCCTATTTCATGATATAGGATTAATACAGGGTACATCACAATACACACGGTTCTTTCTCAATACGTAAGCTAACGAATATCATATCATATCAACACATATATTCAAGTGCAAGCAAAAAATTATGGCTTCTTTAGAATAAAAAAAAAAATACGGGCGATATTCATCATTTTCTAGCCCGGTATCCAAAGATTTATCGTCTGAATATCAAAATCGTGCATAGCACATTCACGTGTATCGATCTCGGGTATTGAGTTTAGTGTCTCTGCTGTACAATGTAGGCATAATTATTAACCAGGCGAAGTCGGTGTGCAGGGCTTATTGGAGTATTGGTACATCTCATTAATAAGAAGAGGGATTACATGCTATATTAGGGGGTGTGGTATTACTGGTCACATCAATGGTGTTGTTAAAAGAACAGCTTTTGTACATGAAGCTGGGATATAAAGTCCACAGAGACTTCAACCAAATTTGGAGTTCAGTCTCCTTGTAATTAAAAAGGTACAAGCTAAAAAGTGCTTCAATCTGATATGAAAACATTCCAAAACACACCCCAACATGCGTAAAATTTACAAATATGCCATGTCTTGAGTTGATAAACGCATTAACACGATAAAGAAAAAAATGCAGGGAAGACGTGGTAAAACAGTATTGCATTGATATTTCCAAGTAATTATAAATGACCAGTTTTTTGTTTCAAAAATGGTGCGGTTAATTGTCAAAATTCAAAAGTTATGTGATACCTGATATGTTCCTCAACATCACCAGTTATTTAATTACATTTGGTTTATGCGTTAAAGTACCCCAAAAAATCAGGTCCCGACGATACAGTTCTTTCAGGGACACCCAGTATCATGACAGAAAAGCATTTTGCCTGTGTTTGCTCACAGTTGTAGTCTATATCGTATGCAGTAGTGTTTATTATGAACTTTTCATATACCAAATGAAAGTTTAACATAATTATTGAAACATTTGTCTAGGAAAGTTGTTCAACAATGTTTATCCCACGTGTTAATCTCAAAGCTCCACATGTTTCAGCGTATCATAGGTTAAATACAGTTCGCCCACTTTTTGTTTTTTGATTGTTAAAAGCAGTGGGGGCCGGGGGGCACTCAACACAAATGACCATACGGGTATGCTCCCCGGAAAGACCCCCTTTTGGGTTTCGCAGCTCCGAAAGACCCCCTATATTTGACCAAAATAAAGCTCCAAAAGACCCTTGATTTTGATCATTTCAGCTCTAAAAGACCCAAAAATGGCTCATTCCTCATATTTCTTGTTTTTTCAGGCGATTTTCAACCAAAAAGCCAAGAAAGACCCTTGATTTTGACTTTTTGCAGCTCCAAAAGACCCCATTTTACTTGTTCACAGCCCGGTTCGCAGCTCCGAAAGACCCCCTTTTACCGGTACGCCGTCAGCTCCCAAAGACCCACCACCTCAAAATTCCGGGGGAGCATATCCACCAAAAAATTTTGATGTGCCCCCCCCGGGAGTGGGGGTCGAGAATATTTTTGTTCCAGTCTTACTGGGACTTTATTCGCGCTCGCGAAGCGCGTGAAAAATTTCAGACTATTTAAGCCCCAAATGAAGGTGTTTTATTTTGTCATTGGCTAGTGCGAGCTAGCGAGCAAAGGTTTGCAATTGTAACCTATTTTGACCAAAACCTGGATGTTTTCATGTTTAAAAGGAAGACACAGAAGGCAATTAATTATTGCTTTATTTTTTTTCGGGGAGGGTCACTACCACTTTAAAGGTAAGCAGGTAACGAGTATGTAGGGCAGTTAAGACCCCCCCTTTCAGCATTTTTTGTGGTGGCATGCTCTGTCAAACAAAGACGGACACGTGTTTTGAACTGGTAGATTTTCGCGTGACATGAAAAGCTCACTTTTTCATTCGCCAGAAATGCACCAATTTTCATTTGAAATTAATTATTTCAGTAACTGTGTATGCTACCATAGGAAAAGTAAACATATTCTTGTCTTTTTTTTTTATGGGGGTTAATGGTTAGGGAGAAATTGCAAGTAGAATGTGAGACTTTGTTTGAACATTTTGTTTTTTTCTTGCACCCCACATCAAAAAGAACATTATATTTAAGCTCCATAGAGGTAGAGCTGTCAAAAAATGTATACTTTTACTATGCTACCCCAATAGATTTTTCCAAAGTTCTTGAACGCTGCATCCACAAGAAAATATTGCCCTTTTTACAGCCAATTATTTCCGATGGGCAACATGGCTTTATGCCAAATCGGTCTTGTGTTACACAACTGGTTGATTTTACCCATAATCTTGGTTCTATCTATGACAGGGTGTGTGACACCGATGTTGTGTACCTGGACTTCTCAAAGGCATTTGACTCGGTCAACCATTCCAAGCTTATTGAGAAGCTCAGGTATGCAGGCATCGGTGGCTCACTCCTTGCCTGGTTCAACAATTATTTGGAGGGCAGATTGCAGAGAGTGGTCATCAATGGTGCTCATTCTGACTTATTACCAGTCACATCCGGTGTCCCACAGGGCTCTATCCTAGGGCCCTTACTTTTTGTTATCTTCATCAATGACATGCCATCCTGTG
>NW_027305726.1:30000-35000 GCF_039555335.1 Amphiura filiformis | reverse complement strand
CATAGTTATGCAATGTAGGTCGTTGGTGTTGAATAAGGTCGCGTTTCTTATAATTAGGGCTAATGATACTGTTTATATGTAGGCCTACATAAGATTAAGATATAAGATTGTGAAGATCCTTAAGCATTTTGATTAAAAGGGTAAATATAACGTTCCACTAGGGTGATTAGCTCTTCAATATTTAGAGACTGCATATCTACTAATGTAGAGCCTGTTGGGATATGTATAGATATGATATGATGTGTGATAGATAATGATAATGATGAGGTTTCTTAAGACTTGGGTGATTTTTAGAAAATACAGTAAAATTTTAACGTTCCAGAAGGCTGATTATCATTGTCCAAAATGATGAGAATATCCCATTTTATCTGTTTTTATCAACTAGAGAGGAAAAGTAAAAGTTGAAGCCTTAAGGGCTACGTGTATGAAACTATACCTATTCAGATAATGCATCAAAATACTGTGTGCAATAATGGAGAAGATATAAACATTTGGCCTTAAAATTCAATGTTACAAAACGCATAACGTAACAAAAAATTAGATCCACTCGATCTTTTGTTCTTTCTTCGATAAATATTAACCGGAGGTCAAGTCATGTCCATATATGCGAACAAAATCCGGATAATAGAGCTTTTCCGACAATGTAACCTCCAAAACGCACAAAAATGTATAGAGCCCAATACGTAACAAAAAATTAGAACCATTCGAATTTTTCCTTTCTTCGATAAATATTAACTGGAGGTCAGGTCATGTCCATATATATAAAAAATCTCGATAAAAGAGCTTTTCCAACAGTGTAACCTCTAAAACGCATAGAAAATGTATAAAGCCCAGTACGTAACAAAAAATAGAACCACTCGAATGTTTTTCTTTCTTCGATAAATATTAACCGGAGGACAAGTCATGTCCATATATGCGAAAAAATCCGGATAAAAGAGTTTTTCCGACAGTGTAACCTCCAAAACGTATAAAAATGTAAAGATCCCAATAGGTAACAAAAAATTAGACCAACTCGAATTTTGTTTTTCTTCGATAAATATTAACTGGAGGTCAGGTCATGTCCATATATGCGAAAAAAATCCGGATAAAAGAGCTTTTCCGACAGTGTAACCTCCAAAACGCATAAAAATGTATAGAGCCCAATACGTAACAAAAAATTATAACCACTCGAATTTTTTTCTCTCTTCGACAAATATTAACCGGAGGTCAAGTCATGTTCATATATGCGAAAAAATCCGGATAAAGGAAGCTTTTCCGACAGCGTAACCTCCAAAACGCATAACGTAACAAAAAATTAGACCCACTCGAATTTTTTCTTTCTTCGATAAATATTAACTGGAGGTCAGCTCATGTCCATATATGCGAAAAAATCCGGATAAAAGAGCTTTTCCGACGGTGTAACCTCTAAAACGCATAAAAATGTATAGAGCCCAATACGTAACAAAAAATTTGACCCACTCGAATTTTTTTTTTCTTTCTTCGATAAATATTAACCGGAGGTCAAGTCATGTCCATATATGCGAAAAATCCGGATAAAAGAGCTTTACCGACCGTGTAACGCATAAAGAATGTATTGAGCCCAATACGTAACAAAAATTAGACCCACTCGAATTTTTTCTTTCTTCGATAAATATTAACTGGAGGTCAGGTCATGTCCATATATGCGAAAAAATCCGGATAACGACAGTGTAACCTCCAAAACGCATAAAAAATGTATAGAGCCCAATACGTAACAAAAATTAGACCCACACGAATTGTTTTTTTCTTCGATAAATATTAACTGGAGATCAGGTCATGTCCATATATGCGAAAAAAATCCGGATAAAGGAAGCTTTTCCGACAGCGTAACCTCCAAAACGCATAACGTAACAAAAAATTAGACCCACTCGAATTTTTTCTTTCTTCGATAAATATTAACTGGAGGTCAGCTCATGTCCATATATGCGAAAAAATCCGGATAAAAGAGCTTTTCCGACGGTGTAACCTCTAAAACGCATAAAAATGTATAGAGCCCAATACGTAACAAAAAAATTAGACCCACTCGAATTTTTTTCTTTCTTCGATAAATATTAACCGGAGGTCAAGTCATGTCCATATATGCGAAAAAATCCGGATAAAAGAGCTTTACCGACCGTGTAACGCATAAAAAATGTATAGAGCCCAATACGTAACAAAAAATTAGACCCACTCGAATTCTTTTCTTTCTTCGATAAATATTAACTGGAGGTCAGGTCATGTCCATATATGCGAAAAAATCCGGATAACGACAGTGTAACCTCCAAAACGCATAAAAAATGTATAGAGCCCAATACGTAACAAAAAATTAGACCCACACGATTTTTTTTCTTTCTTCGATAAATATTAACCGGAGGTTAAGTCATGTCCATATAAATTATACGAATAAATCCGGATAAAGGAAGCTTTTCCGACAGTGTAACCTCCAAAACGCATAACGTAGCAAAAGATTAGACCCACTCGATGAATTTTTTTTCTTCGATAAATATTAACTGGAGGTCATGTCATGTCCATATATGCGAAAAAATGCGGATAAAAGAGCTTTTCCGACGGTGTAACCTCCAAAACGCATAAAAATGTAAAGAGCCCAATTACGTAACAAAAAATTAGACCCACTCGAATTGTTTTCTTTCTTCGATAAATATTAACTGGAGGTCAGGTCATGTCCATATATGCGAAAAAATCCGGATAAAAGAGCTTTTCCGACAGTGTAACCTCCAAAACACATAAAAAATGTATAGAGCCCAATACGTAACAAAAATTAGACCCACTGAATTGTTTTCTTTCTTCGATAAATATTGACCGGAGGTCAAGTCATTTCCATATATGCGAAAAAATCCGGATAAAAGAGCTTTTCCGACAGTGTAACCTCCAAAACACATAAAAAATGTAAAGAGCCCAATACGTAACAAAAAAATTAGACCCACTTGAATTTTTTTCTTTGTTCGATAAATATTAACTGGAGGTCAGGTCATGTCCATATATGCGAAAAATCCGGATAAAAGAGCTTTACCGACCGTGCAACGCATAAAGAATGTATAGAGCCCAATACGTAACAAAAAATTAGACCCACTCGAATTTTTTTCTTTCTTCGATAAATATTAACTGGAGGTCAGCTCATGTCCATATTTGCGAAAAAATCCGGATAAAAGAACTTTACCGACAGTGTAACCTCCAAAACACATAAAAAATGTATAGAGCCCAATACGTAACAAAAAAAATCCAGCCGAAAAACACTGACAAATATTTTGTTCTAAAAATACTCAAAATGTCTCTAGAAAGAGTCACAAATGACTCAAAATGAGTTACTGGGTCAATATAAAGTAATTCTATAACAAAAACACGCACTAATAACCATAATTTGCTTTAAAAATAACCAGAGCCCAATACGTAACAAGAAAAATTCTATGTCTAAAGCAAAAAACACTGTCAAATTTTTTTCTAGAAGACTCAAAATGACTCAAAATGAGTTACTGAGTCAATATAAAGTAATTCTATAACAAAAACACGCACCTAATAACCATAATCAGCTTTGTTCTAGAATTATTCAAAATGACTCAAAATGAGTTACCGGGTCAATATAAAGTAAGTTTATAGCAAACAAAAAATGCAACTAATCACCACAATAACCAGAGACCAATACGTAACAAAAAATTCTAAGTCTAGAGAAAAAACACTGTAAAAAATAATTTTCTAGAACGACTCAAAATGACTCAAAAGGATTTACTGAGTCAATATAAAGTAATTCTATAACAAAAACATGCACCTAAAACCCATAATTTGCTTTAAAAATAACCAGAGCCCAATACGTAACAAAAAAAATTGTAAGTCTAGAGAAAAAACACTGTCAAAAATTTTTTTCTAGAAAGACTCAAAATGACTCAAAAGGATTTACTGAGTCAATATAAAGTAATTCTATAACAAAAACATGCACCTAAAACCCATAATTTGCTTTAAAAATAACCAGAGCCCAATACGTAACAAAAAAATTCTAAGTCTAGAGAAAAAACACTGTCAATTTTTTTTTTCTAGAAAGACTCAAAATGACTCAAAAGGATTTACTGAGTCAATATAAAGTAATTCTATAACAAAAACATGCATTTAATCAAGATAATGTCCTTTTAAAATAACCAGAGGCCAATACGTAACAAATAAATTCCAAGTCTAGAGATAAAACACTGTCAAATATTTTGTTCTAGAAAGACTCAAAATGAGTTACTGGGTCAATATAAAGTACTTCTATAAAACACATGCACATAATATCCATAATTTGCTTGAAAAACAACCGGAGCCCAATACGTAACAAAAATGTATAGAGCCCAATACGTAACAAAAACCACTACAGAGGGAGGGAGTATGAATAAAGTAATTTTAATCAAATTTTAGTTTTGTTACGTATTGGGCGGGATGAATTATTTTTTGCCACTTTTGTTCTAGGTAGAAGAGGTTGAGCCCAATACGTATCAAATTGATACGTACTGGGATTTTGTTACGTACTGGGCTCTTACACGTGCCTACTTTGACGGGTCTTTGACGCAAGGACGCGCTTATTTCGAGCGCTGATTACCAGTTCTTATGACATGCTCAATTTTCGTATATCTTCCTCTAGGACTATCTTTGGTTTGAAAAACGTCTACGTATTCAGATATAAGATCAGATAACATATCAAAATCGGTTTCAGTTAAATGAGAATCATTGAAATTGACCTGAGAAAGAACTTCACGTACCTTAGGATCTGGCGAATTCTGTGCCTTTACATGGACTGATGATACAGGTACTTCATCTACTACAGAGTCATCTATATCAGTAAAATGAATGATTTCACTGTTATTTACAAGTGTAAATGTACCAAGTTTTGTTCTAGGATACAACACAATTGGTTCATTGCTAGTGTTTAACACAAGTAATTGAGTACTACAACTAGATTTGTTAGCAATAGGTTGAACACTTGATACTGTATTGGCAATCAATACTCCTAAAGCAGT
>NW_027305726.1:15000-22500 GCF_039555335.1 Amphiura filiformis | reverse complement strand
AGCGTGAGATGTGCTATTAGCGCTAATAGCATAAGGCGTGCTATTAGCGCTATTAGCGCTAATACCGACAGGTATGCTAATAAAGATTTTACAACTCATTGTATTATGTGCCAAATTGTTAATTTTCTGCAAATGGTAGACGCTATTAGCGCTAATAGCACTAATAGCACTCATTAGCAAAAAACATCAAGGCCGCAGGGCCGACAGGCCCGAGGCCGGTGACTCCATACGACAACTAAACACTCCAAGTGAGTTCCAATATAAAAGGGCCCCTGCAGGGCAAGAAAGCTAGTGTAACCGCTGTCCCCACCATCAACAAAAATATCAAGGCCGCAGGGCCGGCAGGCCTGAGGCCGGAGACTCACATACGACAACTAGACACTCCAAGTGAGTTCCAATATAAAAGGGCCCTGCAGGGCAAGAAATTTTGTGTGACCGCTGTCCCCACCATCAGCAAAAAACATCAAGGCCGCAGGGCCGGCAGGCCTGAGGCCGGTGACTCCCATACGACAACTAAACACTCCAAGTGAGTTCCAATATAAAAGGGCCCCGCAGGGCAACAAAGCTAGTGTGACCGCTGTCCCCACCATCAACAACAAACATCAAGGCCGCAGGGCCGGCAGGCCTGAGGCCGGTGACTCCCATACGACAACTAAACACTCCAAGTGAGTTCCAATATAAAAGGGCCCCGCAGGGCAAGAAAGCTAGTGAGACCTCTGTCCCCACCATCAACAAAAAACATCAAGGCCGCAGGGCCGGCAGGCCTGAGGCCGGTGACTCCATACGACAACTAAACACTCCAAGTGAGTTCAATATAAAAGGGTTCTGCAGGGCAAAAAAAACTTAGTGTGACCGCTGTCCCCACCATCAGCAACAAACATCAAGGCCGCAGGGCCGGCAGGCGCGAGGCCGGTGACTCCCATACGACAACTAAACACTCCAAGTGAGTTCCAATATAAAAGTGCCCCGCAGGCCAAGAAAGCTAGTGAGACCTCTGTCCCCACCATCAACAAAAACATCAAGGCCGCAGGGCCGGCAGGCCTGAGGCCGGAGACTCCATACGACAACTAAACACTCCAAGTGAGTTCAAATATAAAAGGGCCTCGCAGGGCAAAAACTTAGTGTGACCGCTGTCCCCACCATCATCAACAAACATCAAGGCCGCAGGGCCGGCAGGCCTGAGGCCGGTGACTCCCATACGACAACTAAACACTCCAAGTGAGTTCCAATATAAAAGGGCCCCGCAGGGCAAGAAAGCTAGTGTTACCGCTGTCCCCACCATCAACACAAATATTAGGGCCGCAGGGCCGGCAGGCCTGAGGCCGGAGACTCCCATACGACAACTTAACACTCCAAGTGAGTTCCAATATAAAGGGGCCACGCAGGGCAACAAGGCTTGTGTGACCACTGTCCCCACCATCAACAAAAACATCAAGGCCGCAGGGCCGGCAGGCCTGAGGCCGGAGACTCCATACGACAACTAAACACTCCCAAGTGAGTTCCAATATAAATGGGCCCTGCAGGGCAACAAAGCTAGTGAGACCTCTGTCCCCACCATCAACAAAAACATCAAGGCCGCAGGGCTGGCAGGCCTGAGGCCGGAGACTCCCCATACGACAACTAAACACTCCAAGTGAGTTCAAATATAAAAGGGCCCTGCAGGGCAAGAAACTTAGTGTGACCGCTGTCCCCGCCATCAAAAACAAACATCAAGGCCGCAGGGCCGGCAGGCCTGAGGCCGGTGACTCCATACGACAACTAAACACTCCAAGTGAGTTCCAATATAAAAGGGCCCTGCAGGGCAACAAAGCTAGTGTGACCGCTGTCCCCACCATCAACAAAAACATCAAGGCCGCAGGGCCGGCAGGCCTGAGGCCAGAGACTCCCATACGACAACTAAACACTCCAAGTGAGTTCAAATATAAAAGGGCACCGCAGGGCAAGAAACTTAGTATGACCGCTGTCCCCGCCATCAGCAACAAACATCAAGGCCGCAGGGCCGGCAGGCCCGAGGCCGGTGACTCCCATACGACAACTAAACACTCCAAGTGAGTTCAAATATAAAAGGCCCCGCAGGGCAAGAAACTTAGTATGACCGCTGTCCCCACCATCAGCAAAAACCATCAAGGCCGCATATGACGTGCTATTAATTGCTATTAGCGCTAATAGCACACTTTCCCTAGACTTAGGATCTTTTTAGATTTCGCACAATTGCATATGACGTGCTAATAATTGCTATTAGCACTAATAGCGGTATTAGCGCTAATAGCACGCTTTCCCTAGACTTAGCACAATTCCCAGCACAATTGCATATGACGTGCTATTATTTGCTATTAGCGCTAATAGCGCTATTAGCACACTGTCCCTTGACTAAAAATCTTTTTACATTTAGCACAATTGCATATGACGTGCTATTATTTGCTATTAGCGCTAATAGCACGCTTTTCCTAGACTTAGACTCTTATTAGATTAGCACAATTGCATATGACGTGCTATTATTTGCTATTAGCGCTAATAGCACGCTTTCCCTAGACTTACAAACTTTTTAGATTTAGCACAATTGCATATTACGTGCTATTAATTGCTATTAGCGCTAATAGCGCTATTAGCGCTAATAGCACGCTTTCCCTAGACTTAGAATCTTTTTAGATTTAGCACAATTGCATATGACGTGCTATTATTTGCTATTAGCGCTAATAGCGCTATTAGCGCTAATAGCACGCTTTCCCTAGACTTAGAATAGTTTTACATTTAGCACAATTGCATATGACGTGATATTAATTGCTATTAGCGCTAATAGGACGCTTTCCCTAGACTTAGAATCTTTTTACATTTAGCACAATTGCATATGACGTGCTATTAGCGCTAATAGCGCTATTAGCGCTAATAGCACGCTTTCCCTAGACTTAGAATCTTTTTAGATTTAGCAGAATTGCATATGACGTGCTATTATTTGCTATTAGCGCTAATAGCGCTATTAGCGCTAATAGCACGCTTTCCCTAGACTTAGAATAGTTTTAATTTAGCACAATTGCATATGACGTGCTATTAATTGCTATTAGCGCTAATAGCACGCTTTCCCTAGACTTAGAATCTTTTTACATTTAGCACAATTGCACATGACGTGCTATTATTTGCTATTAGCGCTAATAGCGCTATTAGCGCTAATAGCACGCTTTCCCTAGACTTAGAATCTTTTAGATTTAGCAGAATTGCATATGACGTGCTATTATTTGCTATTAGCGCTAATAGCGCTATTAGCGCTAATAGCACGCTTTCCCTAGACTAACAAACGTTTTAGATTTAGCACATTTGCATATGACGTGCTATTATTTGCTATTAGCGCTAGCACGCTTTCCCTAGACTTACAAACTTTTTAGATTTAGCACAATTGCATATTACGTGCTATTAATTGCTATTAGCGCTAATAGCGCTATTAGCCCTAATAGCACGCTTTCCCTAGACTTAGAATCTTTTTAGATTTAGCACAATTGCATATGACGTGCTATTATTTGCTATTAGCGCTAATAGCGCTATTAGCGCTAATAGCACGCTTTCCCTAGACTTAGAATAGTTTTACATTTAGCACAATTGCATATGACGTGCTATTAATTGCTATTAGCGCTAATAGCGCTAATAGCACGCTTCCCTAGACTTAGAATCTTTTTACATTTAGCACAATTGCACATGACGTGCTATTATTTGCTATTAGCGCTAATAGCGCTATTAGCGCTAATAGCACGCTTTCCCTAGACTTAGAATCTTTTTAGATTTAGCACAATTGCATATGACGTGCTATTATTTGCTATTAGCGCTATTAGCGCTAATATCACGCTTTCCCTAGACTTAGAATCTTTTTAGATTTAGCACAATTGCATATGACGTGCTATTATTTGCTATTAGCGCTAATAGCGCTATTAGCGCTAATAGCACGCTTTCCCTAGACTTAGAATCTTTTTAGATTTAGCAGAATTGCATATGACGTGCTATTATTTGCTATTAGCGCTAATAGCGCTATTAGCGCTAATAGCACGCTTTCCCTAGACTTAGAATCTTTTTAGATTTAGCACAATTGCATATGACGTGCTATTATTTGCTATTAGCGCTAATAGCGCTATTAGCGCTAATAGCACGCTTTCCCTAGACTTAGAATCTTTTAGATTTAGCACAATTGCATATGACGTGCTATTATTTGCTATTAGCGCTAATAGCGCTATTAGCGCTAATAGTACGCTTTCCCTAGACTTAGAATCTTTTTAGATTTAGCAGAATTGCATATGACGTGCTATTATTTGCTATTAGCGCTAATAGCGCTATTAGCGCGAAGATCACGCTTTCCCTAGACTTAGAATCTTTTTACATTTAGCACAATTGCACATGACGTGCTATTATTTGCTATTAGCGCTAATAGCGCTATTAGCGCTAATAGCACGCTTTCCCTAGACTAACAAACGTTTTAGATTTAGCACATTTGCATATGACGTGCTATTATTTGCTATTATCGCTAGCACGCTTTCCCTAGACTTACAAACTTTTTAGATTAGCACAATTGCATATTACGTGCTATTAATTGCTATTAGCGCTAATAGCGCTATTAGCGCTAATAGCACGCTTTCCCTAGACTTAGAATCTTTTTAGATTTAGCACAATTGCATATGACGTGCTATTATTTGCTATTAGCGCTAATAGCGCTATTAGCGCTAATAGCACGCTTTCCCTAGACTTGGAATCTTTTTACATTTAGCACAATTGCATATGATGTGCTATTATTTGCTATTAGCGCTAATAGCGCTATTAGCGCTAATAGCACGCTTTCCCTAGACTTACAAACTTTTTAAATTTAGCACAATTGCATATGATGTGCTATTATTTGCTATTAGCGCTAATAGCGCTATTAGCGCTAATAGCACGCTTTCCCTAGACTTACAAACTTGTTAGATTTAGCACAATTGCATATTACGTGCTATTAATTGCTATTAGCGCTAATAGCGCTATTAGCGCTAATAGCACGCTTTCCCTAGACTTAGAATCTTTTTAGATTTAGCACAATTGCATATGACGTGCTATTATTTGCTATTAGCGCTAATAGCGCTATTAGCGCTAATAGCACGCTTTCCCTAGACTTAGAATAGTTTTACATTTAGCACAATTGCATATGACGTGCTATTAATTGCTATTAGCGCTAATAGCGCTAATAGCACGCTTTCCCTAGACTTAGAATCTTTTTACATTTAGCACAATTGCACATGACGTGCTATTATTTGCTATTAGCGCTAATAGCACGCTTTCCCTAGACTTAGAATCTTTTTAGGTTTAGCACAATTGCATATGACGTGCTATTATTTGCTATTAGCGCTATTAGCGCTAATAGCACGCTTTCCTAGACTTAGAATCTTTTTAGATTTAGCACAATTGCATATGACGTGCTATTATTTGCTATTAGCGCTAATAGCGCTATTAGCGCTAATAGCACGCTTTCCCTAGACTTAGAATCTTTTTAGATTTAGCACAATTGCATATGACGTGCTATTATTTGCTATTAGCGCTAATAGCGCTATTAGCGCTAATAGCACGCTTTCCCTAGACTTAGATTCTTTTTTGATTTAGCACAATTGCATATGAAGTGCTATTATTTGCTATTAGCGCTAATAGCGCTATTAGCGCTAATAGCACGCTTTCCCTAGACTTAGAATCTTTTTAGATTTAGCACAATTGCATATGACGTGCTATTATTTGCTATTAGCGCTAAAAGCGCTATTAGCGCTAATAGCACGCTTTCCCTAGACTTAGAATCTTTTTAGATTTAGCACAATTGCATATGACGTGCTATTATTTGCTATTAGCGCTAATAGCGCTATTGGCGCTAATAGCACGCTTTCCCTAGACTTACAAACTTTTTAGATTTAGCACAATTGCATATGACGTGCTATTACTTGCTATTAGCGTTATTGACATATTTGCAAATGAGGCTCTAATAACTGCTAAAACGCTAAAAGTGGTATGGTAATAGCAGTTTTAACGGATTTTTCATTAGCGTTGCTATTAGCACTATAATGCATAGAGATAGCATACTAATTAAATGCTAATAGCATTGTTAGCATAATAGCGCTAATTCTGCTATAAGCCATCATCGCACCTTCCTCAAACTAATCCACTTGTTTTATGCAATAATAATTGGCTTATTGAATAGAGAACCACGGTATTCAGACCTGTTCTTCACAAATTAGATTCCAAAACTTGACATAAATAGAAAATTGCACGGTATGCAAGCCAGTAAGCAGTATAGAAACATAGTATTAAAATCTTTATTGTGTCTGCATACCGTAAAACTCGTACATTGATATGGTCTAAATTATCCCAAACAAATCAAGTAACATTAAATAGCTCAATTGGTAGAGCGCGTACCAATTAAACGGGAAAAGTTGACCGCACCAGTTCGAATCCTACATGCTCCTTTTTTTTTATCCCGATATTTTATTTTTCCTTAGTATTTACTTCTACAGAATAAACTTCAGATTACAGTTTGCATATTGAAGTCAGCTGATAATATTTTACAAGCTAGCTGAATATTAAACATGTTTTCATACTTATCAAAAGCTTATCACACAAAGCCCTAGTATTTAATACTTATAGCAGAAGACATCATTAACCAAACACATTGTAAAATATTATTTATATCAACAAAAAACTGAAATTTATTCTGTAGAAGTAAATACTGAGGAAAAATAAAATATCGGGATCAAAATAAAAAAGGTAGCATGTAGTATTCGAACCCCTGCGGTTAACTTTTCCGTTTAATTGGTACGCGCTCTACCAATTGAGCTATTTTAAATCTCAGAAAGAAAGAAAGAAAGAAAGAAAGAAAGAAAGAAAGAAAGAAAGAAAGAAAGAAAGAAAGAAAGAAAGAAAGAAAGATGGAAAGAAAGAAAGAAAGAAAGAAAGAAAGAAAGAAAGAAAGAAAGAAAGAAAGAAAGAAAGAAAGAAAGAAGTTGAGGTAAAAAAGCTTTTAAACATATCGTACAGAAGAGGATAGGAAAAGTAATATTATTAAAAGATAGCGCTACAGAAGATTCGAACTCATGGCTATCATTATAACCTTTAGTTCACAAGTCACAGCCTCTACCGCTTCAACACGAGGAACTCTCTGAACATTTAATCGATTTATAATGTATATTAACTTATTCAATGTACGTATGGTCCGTGGCGGCGTGATAGAAAACTTAACTGAAACGTATCAAACAGACATAATTTCATCGGTTTACTCCGAATATATTTGTTGGCAATGTATTTAGGGTTGTAAAAATAAAATTGGAATTTTGATTCATTAACTTCCCCACGGTCGACAAAATTTAAAGAAAGAAAATTACATTGATTTCTTTTTAAACTGATTGTGTCGACCGTTAGCGTTATACTTGGAAAAATGGAAAAAATGCCGGGAATTGAACCCACGCCCTTCCGTTAACTGTCAGTCTCCTTATCCACTGAGCTATTGGGGTGTTT
>NW_027305726.1:0-12500 GCF_039555335.1 Amphiura filiformis | reverse complement strand
CTATCTACTAAAGATAGCTGATGACTATGTGAAGTCATTTCTATCTACTGAAGATGGCTGATGGCTATATGTGATGTCAGTGCTACCTACTGATATTAGCGGAAGGCTATGTGAAGTCTTTGTTATCTGCTGAAGATAGCTGAAGTTATTCTCACCTACTAAAGGGAAACAGGACATTTCGCATCCCTACCATTTCACCCCCTACGTGCTGAACTGCTGGATATAGTGCCCACACACCACGTATCTACTAAAGGTAAACAGGACACTTCGCCTACCTGACATTTCGCCCCCTATATGCTGAACTGCTAAATACAGTGCCAACCCATGTTATGGTTATGGTTAGGGTTTAGGGTTTGGACTTAGGGTAATGGTTTAGGGTTTAGGATATTCGGGTTAAGGTTTTCAGAGCGTAAGGGTAAGGGCGCTGCTTGTGGTTAGGGTTTTGGTTTGGGACTTGGGTTAAGATTTATAGTTATAGGGCTTAGGGTTAGGGTTAAAGGTTAGGGTTAGGGTATTGTCAACTTGATACAGTATTTGCCGATTTAGAAATGGTCATATAAAGTCATTGTTATCTATTGATATTAGCTGATGGCTATGTAAAGTCAAATATATTTACTGAGGTTGCTGATGTGAAGTAATTGCTATCTACTGAAGAGAGCTGATGGTTATGTAAAGACAGTGCTATCAAATGATAGCAGGTTGTTCTGTGAAGTCATTGCTATCTACTGAAGATTATATTTCATATTTTATTTCATTGTGGCATTTTTCCGAGGGGGCGTTGAACCTCCTTGATATACGAGGGTCATTCAAAAAGTTCTACCGCCACTCTTATAACTTCTGTCCTGTATAAAATGATAGCTTCTTCAAGCTTAGCATAATTGTACATTTAAATGTTACCTACACTGTATTTTGATACATTTTCCATATTTTTGTATGTGAACTCATAACCAGAGTAAGATTTTATATTCCGGAAACGATAAAAAGTCGTAAACATTTAAATGAAAATATGTGTGTATTCCTCTTAGGAGATTAGATCGATATACAAGTGTTATGATTAGGTAAAAAACAGAAGTTGTTGCATTGCCCTCCGCGGCCGGGTCAAAATCGCGAAAATAATTATGGGCCCGGTTTTTAAAAATAAAAAAAATAAATAAATCAGTAAACTAAGAGTTAATTGTGAAAGACCTTGATATTATTTACTTCAATAAAATTTTAAACATCGGGTAGAAAATACAGCCGATATTATGCATTTGCCTCTCTTCACGCAGGTTACTGTAAAATAGTAGGTATCAAAGGGTTGAGTTGATACAAAAAAAGCCGGCCGGCTGTACCAAGATTTTAGGCTTGGGAGGGCAAGACAACAATTTAGTTTTTTGGCCTAATATGCTAGCATATTATAACTGAAACAACATCAAATGTGTAACCAAACATCAATAATACCAGTTATAACAATGTATTTTAGGTTTAAAAACATATCCCAGCATCCAATTATTTTCGGTAAATCCCATAAGCCTTTGCGAGTACACCTGAGATGTCGTTACTTGACGTCACGTCGACATATATAATGCGCAGTAACGATGTTTGCTAAACGATGTTCGCATCGGCCTGACGCGTACTGAAGTCAAATGACGACATATCAGGTGTAATCGCAAAGGCTTATGGGTTCACCGAAAAGATCAATTACACGAAATAGATACTGAAGTAATAATTTAGCAAGATTGAAAAAATATGTGCGTGTCCGATTACCGCTCCGCACCACACCTAAATCAGCACCAATGGAGTATGGAGTAGGCCTATTTTAGAACCGGAAACTGGGGGGGGGGGTTAATGGGGTTACAGAACTTTTTGTTCATAGGTCGTACGTAATTATGTATCATTCCATTATCCAAAGACGGAACCGAACCAAGATTGTGGGACAGTCCAGGACAGTCTCTGCACACATCTCACACAACACGCATGTCAAAGTTTGTTCGGTGCATCATGCAGTTATTGTTGCCTACATGTATGCACACAACACAGGGGCACTCACAATAGGCAATTGACCCCTACTGGTAGCGCTGTGTTGTAGATATAGGAGATGAATTAGTTAGCGTCATATATCAAAAAGTATAAAAGCTATGATTTTAGTACTTGCTCTATGTTTCAATTACTTATTCTTTTCAAAATTTCTGAATTTTCAACCCGGTACATGCTTCAATAACGAGGGACCATACATTTGTATGAGAAAGAAATCCTACCATCTATATCCAAACTCCCGTGTTATTCTAATGCACATTTTGCTTTACCGGACCGCCCTGGCTTGGGCGCATTTGGAAGAGGGGTGTCACGAAACCGTAATAGGTACAAACTTAGTACTTTCTGTCAATCAAGTATGGTTTATTCTCTACATGTCAATCTTTAAATCAATAGCATAGTCCTTAAAATAACGGGGGACCACCTTGATGAGTAAATGACAGCAAAATACCCCAAAACTCGGTCAGTGGAGCTCTGCCCGTACATGTCAATAACGTCATTATCCATTGGATTAGTCGACCGTAGCGGACAATTCGATCGCTCATTGGATTTATATTATCACGTGGTAATAAATTTGCATTGGACAATCGATTACTATAATGGTTTAGTACTGCATATCTCGGTTTAATCTTCACTAAGCGGGTTTATGGTTGGAAATGTCACGGTGAATTTGTCGTGGACATAACTGCACTATGGTTTTAACAAGCGATTTGTTACACGGGTATTGCTTCTGTTGGCTTCGCCGCTAAAAATATCAGAATAAAACCATTTTTTTTACATTAACACCTACACATGGAATAACCTATCAAAAATAACACTTTTTTTTGTCTATAACTAATATTAATGGGATATCAAATGAAGTTGAACCATGAAACCAAAAAATCCTATAAACCCCATTTTTTGACACGCAAACCTCCAATCGCATACCATAACAAAATCTGTGAACTTTTAGTCCTAATGTATATGGCATATTGGATGGCCTAGGGGAAAGTTAGCCCATATTTGCAAGACTATCCTTGCCTTCAAGGTAAAACAAACATACTCATGTTACCCTCGGGCCATGGGCTGGCCTGGTGTCAGATCTTACCCAGGGAAAGATGACATTCCAATACGGTATGCGCCTATAAAAGAAATAGTCGGTACTTCATGTTTCTTCAATAAATAAATATTGATTGGAGATCAAATCAAGTAAATCTTTGCGAAAAAATCCGGATAAAAGAACATTTCCGACAGTGTAACCTCCAAAACGCATAACGTAACAAAAAATTAGACCCCCACCCGATTTTTTTTTCTTTCTTCGATAAATATTAACTGGAGGTCAGGTCATGTCCATATATGCGAAAAAATCCGGATAAAAGAGCTTTTCCGACAGTGTAACCTCCAAAACGCATAAAAATGTGTAGAGCCCAATACGTAACAAAAAATTAGAACCACTTGAATTTTTTTCTTTCTTTGATAAATATTAACTGGAGGTCAGGTCATGTCCATATATGCGAAACAATCCGGATAAAGGAAGCTTTTCCGACAGCGTAACCTCCAAAACGCAAAACGTAACAAAAAATTAGACCCACTCGAATTTTTTTTTCTTTCTTCGATAAATATTAACTGGAGGACAGGTCATGTCCATATATGCGAAAAAATCTGGATAAAAGAGCTTTTCCGACAGTGTAACCTCCAAAACGCATAAAAACCGTATAGAGCCCAATACGTAACAAAAAAAAATTAGACCCACTCGATTTTTTTTCTTTCTTCGATAAATATTAACCTGAGGTCAAGTTATGTCCATATATGAGAAAAAATCCGGATAAAAGAGTTTTTCCGACAGTGTAACCTTCAAAACGCATAAAAAATGTATAGAGCCCAATACGTAACAAAAAATTAGAACCACTCGAATTTTGTTCTTTCTTCGATAAATATTAACTGGAGGTCAGGTAATGTCCATATATGCGAAAAAAATCCGGATAAAAGAGCTTTTCCGACAGTGTAAACTCCAAAACGTATAAAAAATGTAAAGAGCCCAATACGTAACAAAAAATTAGACCCACTCGATTTTTTTCTTTCTTCGATAAATATTTACTGGAGGTCAGGTCATGTCCATATATGCGAAAAAATCCGGATAAAAGAGCTTTTCCGACGGTGTAACCTCCAAAACGCATAAAAGCCCAATACGTAACAAAAAATTAGACCCACTCGAATTTGTTTCTTTCTTCGATAAATATTAACCGGAGGTCAGGTCATGTCCATATATGCGAAAAAATCCGGATAAAAGAGTTTTTCCGACAGTGTAACCTCCAAAAAGCATAAAAAATGTATAGAGCACAATACGTAACAAAAAATTAGACCCACTCGAATTTTTTTCTTTCTTCGATAAATATTAACCGGATGTCAAGTCATGTCCATATATGAGAAACAATCCGGATAACAGAGCTTTTCCGACAGTGTAACCTCCAAAACGCATAACGTAACAAAAAATTAGACCCACTCGAATTTTTTCTTTCTTCGATAAATATTAACTGGAGGTCAGGTCCTGTCCATATATGCGAAAAAGCCGGATAAAAGAGCTTTACCGACCGTGTAACGCATAAAGAATGTATAGAGCTCAATACGTCCCATAACAAAAAATTAGACCCAGTCGAATTTTTTTCTTTCTTCGATAAATATTAAATGGAGGTCAGGTCCTGTCCATATATGCGAAAAATCCGGATAAAAGAGCTTTTCCGACAGTGTAACCTCCAAAACGCATAACGTAACAAAAAATTAGACCCACTCGAATTTTTTTCTTTCTTCGATAAATATTAACCGGATGTCAAGTCATGTCCATATATGAGAAAAAATCCGGATAAAAGAGCTTTTCCGACAGTGTAACCTCCAAAACGCATAACGTAACAAAAAATTAGACCCGCTCGATTTTTTTTTTCTTTCTTCGATAAATATTAACTGGAGGTCAGGTCATGTCCTTATATGCGAAAAAATCCGGATAAAAGAGTTTTTCCGATAGTGTTACCTCAAAAAAGGCATAAAAATATAGAGAGCCCAATACGTAACAAAAAATTAGACCCACTCGATTTTTTTCTTTCTTCGATAAATATTAACTGGAGGTCAAGTCATGTCCATATATGAGAAAACATCCGGATAAAAGAGCTTTTCCGACAGTGTAACCTCCAAAACGCATACAAAAATGTATAGAGCCCAATACGTAACAAAAAATTAGACCCACTCGAATTTTTTTTCTTTCTTCGATAAATATTAACCGGAGGTCAGGTCATGTCCATATATGAGAAAAAATCCGGATAAAAGAGCTTTTCCGACAGTGTAACCTCCAAAACGCATAACGTAACAAAAAATTAGACCCACTCGAATTTTTTTTTCTTTCTTCGATAAATATTAACTGGAGGTCAGGTCATGTCCATATATGCGAAAAAATCTGGATAAAAGAGCTTTACCGACAGTGTAACCTCCAAAACGCATAAAAATGTATAGAGCCCAATACGTAACAAAAAATTAGAACCACTCGAATTTTTTTCTTTCTTCGATAAATATTAACCGGAGGTCAAGTCATGTCCATATATGAGAAAAAATCCGGATAAAAGAGCTTTTCCGACAGTGTAACCTCCAAAACGCATACACAAATGTATAGAGCCCAATACGTAACAAAAAATTAGACCCACTCGAATTTTTTTTCTTTCTTCGATAAATATTAACCGGATGTCAAGTCATGTCCATATATGAGAAAAAATCCGGATAAAAGAGCTTTTCCGACAGTGTTACCTCAAAAACGCATAAAAATATACAGAGCCCAATACGTAACAAAAAATTAGACCCACTCGAATTTTTTTCTTTCTTCGATAAATATTAACTGGAGGTCAAGTCACGTCCATATATGAGAAAAAATCCGGATAAAAGAGCTTTTCCGACAGTGTAACCTCCAAAACGCATAACGTAACAAAAAATTAGACCCACTCGAATTTTTTTCTTTCTTCGATAAATATTAACTGGAGGTCAGGTCATGTCCATATATGAGAAAAAATCCGGATAAAAGAGCCCAATACGTAACAAAAAATTAGATAAATATTAACCGGATGTCAAGTCATGTCCATATGAGAAAAATCCGGATAAAAGAGCTTTTCCGACAGTGTAACCTCCAAAACGCATACAAAATGTATAGAGCCCAATACGTAACACAAAATTAGACCCACTCGAATTTGTTTCTTTCTTCGATAAATATTAACCGGATGTCAAGTCATGTCCATATATGAGAAAAAATCCGGATAAAAGAGCTTTTCCGACAGTGTAACCTCCAAAACGCATAACGTAACAAAAAATTAGACCCACTCGAATTTTTTTCTTTCTTCGATAAATATTAACTGGAGGTCAGGTCCTGTCCATATATGCGAAAAAATCCGGATAAAAGACCTTTTCCGACAGTGTTACCTCAAAAACGCATGAAAAATATACAGAGCCCAATACGTAACAAAAAATTAGACCCACTCGAATTTTTTTTCTTTCTTCGATAAATATTAACTGGAGGTCAAGTCATTTCCATATATGCGAAAAAATCCGGATAAAAGAGCTTTTCCGACAGTGTAACCTCCAAAACACATAAAAAATGTAAAGAGCCCAATACGTAACAAAAAATTAGACCCACTCGAATTGTTTTCTTTGTTCGATAAATATTAACTGGAGGTCAGGTCATGTCCATATATGCGAAAAATCCGGATAAAAGAGCTTTACCGACCGTGTTACGCATAAAGAATGTATAGAGCCCAATACGTAACAAAAAAATTAGACCCACTCGAATTTTTTCTTTCTTCGATAAATATTAAAATGGAGGTCAGCTCATGTCCATATATGCGAAAAAATCCGGATAAAAGAGATTTACTGACAGTGTAACCTCCAAAACACATAAAAAATGTATAGAGCCCAATACGTAACAAAAAATTAGACCCACTCGAATTGTTTTCTTTCTTCGATAAATATTAACCGGAGGTCAAGTCATGTCCATATAGGCGTAAAAATCCGGATTAAAGAGCTTTTCCGACAGTGTAACCTCCAAAACGCATAAAAAATGTAAAGAGCCCAATACGTAACAAAAAATTAGACCCACTCGAATTTTTTTTCTTTCTTCGATAAATATTAACTGGAGGTCAGCTCATGTCCATATATGCGAAAAAATCCGGATAAAAGAGCTTTACCGACAGTGTAACCTCCAAAACACGTAAAAAATGTATAGAGCCCAATACGAAACAAAAAAAATCCAGCCGAAAAACACTGACAAATATTTTGTTCTAAAAATACTCAAAATGACTCTAGAAAGAGTCACAAATGACTCAAAATGAGTTACTGGGTCAAAATAAAAAGTAATTCTATAACAAAAACACGCACTAATAACTATAATTTGCTTTAAAAATAACCAGAGCCCAATACGTAACAAGACAAATTCTATGACAAAAGAAAAAACACTGTCAAATTTTTTTCTAGAAGACTCAAAATGACTCAAAATGAGTTACTGAGTCAATATAAAGTAATTCTATAACAAAAACATGCACCTAATAACCATAATCAGCTTTGTTCTAGAATTATTCAAAATGACTCAAAATGAGTTACCGGGTCAATATAAAGTAAGTTTATAGCAAACAAAAAATGCAACTAATCACCACAATAACCAGAGACCAATACGTAACAAAAAAATTCTTAAGTCTAGAGAAAAAACACTGTAAAAAATAATTTTCTAGAACGACTCAAAATGACTCAAAAGGATTTACTGAGTCAATATAAAGTAATTCTATAACAAAAACATGCACCTAAAACCCATAATTTGCTTTAAAAATAACCAGAGCCCAATACGTAACAAAAAAAAATTCTAAGGCTAGAGAAAAAACACTGTCAAATTTTTTTTTTCTAGAAAGACTCAAAATGACTCAAAAGGATTTACAGAGTCAATATAAAGTAATTCTATAACAAAAACATGCACCTAAAACCCATAATTTGCTTTAAAAATAACCAGAGCCCAATACGTAACAAAAAAATTCTAAGTCTGGAGAAAAAACACTGTCAAAAAATTTTTCTAGAAAGAATCAAAATGACTCAAAAGGATTTACAGAGTCAATATAAAGTAATTCTATAACAAAAACATGCACCTAAAACCCATAATTTGCTTTAAAAATAACCAGAGCCCAATACGTAACAAAAAATTCTTAAGTCTAGAGAAAAAACACTGTCAATTTTTTTTTTTCTAGAAAGACTCAAAATGACTCAAAAGGATTTACTGAGTCAATATAAAGTAATTCTATAACAAAAACATGCATTTAATCATGATAATGTCCTTTTAAAATAACCAGAGGCCAATACGTAACAAATAAATTCCAAGTCTAGAGATAAAACACTGTCAAATATTTTGTTCTAGAAAGACTCAAAATGAGTTACTGGGTCAATATAAAGTACTTCTATAAAAACACATGCACATAATATCCATAATTTGCTTGAAAAACAACCGGAGCCCAATACGTAACAAAAAAAATGTATAGAGCCCAATACGTAACAAAAACCATTACAGAGGGAGGGAGTATGAATAAAGTAATTTTAATCAAATTTTAGTTTTGTTACGTATTGGGCGGGATGAATTATTTTTTGCCACTTTTTGTTCTAGATAGAAGTGGTTGAGCCCAATGCGTATCAAATTGATACGTACTGGGATTTTGTTACGTACTGGGCTCTTACAGGCGCGGACCCGCAAATTTCCTACAGTACGGGTCCGCGTGACCCGTAAAAATTGAACCAAGCAAAGATCAGAAAATCCTAGTTTTGTTGTTCCACTGGAAAATCTGGTTCACATAATAGGTCCAGCTCCCTTTTAGTTTCCCATCAAGTTCTCAACCCGGGATTTCATTTTTTTACAATCTACATACCTTGATCGCCGCGGCGGACCGTAGCTAATTCTCTCTCTTGAAATTTGTAAACAGGTCAATCAGATTTTAGAAGGTGGTTTAATCAGAGAATCCACCAGTAGTTGGAGTTTTCCTGTTGTAATGATTCCTAAACCTGATGGTACACTAAGATTCTGTTGTGATATGAGATTATGTAACCAAATTGTGGAAAAGAATAATTTTCCTCTACCTCACATAGATGATGCATTAGGTAGCTTAGGCGCAGGAACACCAAATTATTTTTCCACACTAGATTTAGCGTCAGGTTATTACCAAATTGGACTTGAAGAAAGCTCAAAACAAAAGAGTGCTTTCATTACACAAGATGGTTTGTATGAGTTTAATGTAATGCCAATGGGGTGTACAAATTCGCCAGCCACGTTTCAAAGAGTTATGCAAGAAGTGTTCAGAGGTTTAAATTGGAAATTTGTATTAATATATCTTGATGATGTAATAGTGTTTTCCAATTCTTTTAATGAACATGTAGATCATTTGAGACAAGTATTTCAGAGGTTGAGAGAAGCCAAATTGAAGCTCAAGCCTAAAAAGTGTACTTTTGCTCAAGAACAGGTACGTTATTTAGGACACATTGTAAATAAAAATGGGATAGCTACTGATCCAGAGAAAACCAAAGTAGTCCAAGAGTATCCAGTTCCAACGAAGGTATCGGAAGTAAGATCATTTCTAGGTTTTGTAGGCTATTACAGGAAGTACATTAGAGATTACAGTAAATTAGCCGCACTTTAACATATCTCACTCGGAAAGATGTTCAATTTATTTGGTCAAAAGAGTGTGCAGAAGCGTTTGAAATCCTGAAACAAAAGCTAGTAGAACCTCCAATTCTTGCCTACCCTCGTTTTGATGGTACTCAATTTATGTTGCAAACTGACGCCAGTATAAAAGGTCTTGGTTTCATTTTAGCACAGGTACAAGATGGTGAAGAGAAGGTAATTTGTTATGGAGGCAGAGCTTTGCATGATTCCGAAAAGACGTATACAACTACTGAACTTGAAGCTTTGGCTGTGGTTAAAGGGATTAAGAAATATTCCCCATACCTTCAACATACTGTAAAGTTCATAATTCAGACTGATCACTGTGCATTGAAATGGTTATTTGGTCAAAAGCGTACAACAGGTCGCCTCGCAAGATGGGTACTGAAGTTACAATCATATACTTATGAAGTAGTCCATAAAAGAGGATGTAAGAATGGTAATGCAGATGCACTAAGTAGAATACCAAATCAAGTGTCAGAATCTTGTAATTCATGTAACTCATATCATGTTGACTCCCCTACTTCCTCAGCAACAGATTCAAACTGGACAGAATGTGGCTTGGAGACAATGACTGATGACGTCATCAATGACTCTCCTGCGTCAGAGACAAAGCCAGATCCAGAAGTGAATACTGTTCGAAATCTGAGATTTCAGAGGAATAGACGACTGGATGGAGACAAAAAGTATGTAGATATTCAAAAAGTTCCTTCCTTACCAACTGATGTTAATGTGGACCATTTCAAAGATGCTCAATTAGCTGATCCTTTTGCTGGTCCCATGATAAGATTTTTGGATGAAGACATATTGCCTGATAATCAAAGACAAGCACGTGATATTTTATTGCAGTCAGATTAATACTATGTCCATGAAGGTATTTTGTATCATATATGGCACACACCCGCCAAACGTCACATGCCAGAAAGAAATACTGTACAATTTTTGTACCTGTAACCATGATTGATATCATACTTAACAACTGTCATGATAATGTTTTAGCAGCTCATTTTGGTTTTCAGAGAACATATCACAAAATCCGCCAAAGATATTTCTGGAAACGTATGTATAGAGATGTTGACAATTGGGTAAGATCGTGTATATCTTGTGCTCAGAGAAAAACACATAGACACAAAGTTAGAGCTCCCATGATGACCATGAAGGTCCCCAGTGCATTTGAACGTGTAAGTGTGGATATCTTGGGTCCTCTACCTATTACAACCAATGGTAATCGGTATGTATTGTGTTTTACAGATCACTGTACCAGATGGCCTATCTTAGTTCCAATTAAGACTATTGATGCAGCCACAGTAGCTAGAGCATTCTTTGATCATATCATATGTCAACATGGTTGTCCGCAATATTTGCTTAGTGATCGAGGTACAAATTTCCTCAGTAAACTGGTGCTTGAAGTGTGTAGAATTATGCGTACATCAAAGTTGAATACAAGTAGTTATCATCCACAGTGTAATGCTATCCAGGAACGTTTTAACTCTGTTATCTTAGATACCTTGTCACACTATGCTAATGAGTATCAGACAAACTGGGATGAGTATATTCCAGCCATTCAATTTGCATATAGGTCTACACCAGCAGACAATTCTGTAGGATTTAGCCCTTTCTTTTTATTATATGGCAGGGAAGCAAGACTACCCCTGGATGTGACATTGATGGCTAAGAGTGAATACCCAGAGAAGACAGTGAGAGAACATATCCATCATTTGGTATCTCAATTAGAAGTGTTCCGTGCAATATCTAAGCAACATCTTGAACTTAATCAAGCTAGCATGGAAGACCGTTATGATGAACATGCAAGTGATGTACAGTTTCAGGTGGGTGATACAATTTGGTTATATATTCCAACCACTCAACCAGGCTTGTCCAAGAAGCTCATGAAATTTTGGTCAGGACCATACTTACTCGTAGAGCAAACGGGGCCCGTGAATTTCCGTGTTCGAAATCTGACAAACAATAAGTTGATGTCAGCCCCAGTGCATGTTAATCGAATGAAGTTTGCCTATGATCGATATGCCGGACCAGAAAATCATGTCATGCCCAAAGATTTTGTGCAAAGAGATCCTCTAGAAGGTGTTGTAGATGCTGATTGTCCAGATGACTCGTTTGCCCCACTTATGGCATCCCAGGAATTGGATAAGCGCACATCTTTTATACCGGGTCTACCTTTGACTCCTGTTACCACAAGTAGTGAGTATGAAGTAGAGAAGATTTTACGCGGTAGGTACAGGGACAACAAGCTTCATTATCTTATCAAGTGGCGTGATTTCCCAAGTTCCAGAAATACTTGGGAGCCTGCTGATAATTTAAACCCAGCTGCTTTGGAATTTTTGAAAAGTATTCCTGTGAAGATATCTGGCAAAAGCAGATGAATGTGTTGCAATTGAATTTTGTAATACTAATGTTGTGCATAGAGCAGATTGTAATTTATGAATTTTTGAAAACTGTGTGTTTATGGAATTTTGGATGTATTCATTTTCCAAATTATGTGAAGAATAAAGCAGATTGAAAATTGCGTGTTTATGGAATTTTGGCTGTGTTAATTTTTCAAAATTTGAAGAATTTAAGAAAGGCAGCGTGTGTTATGTTATGATGTTATACTGTATAAATCATGTTATATTGTATATGGTATACGGTATTCTTATGATTATGGAATTAAGAAATATGCTAAATTAGATAGTATGTATGTGTTATACTTATACTGTGTATTTTGCTTGAGTTTATATTTCAGAGAATTCGAGTCGTGCTGAATGGATTTTGGAGTTCTTCGGTCATTTTCGTG